>NC_142811.1:28041947-28191947 GCF_049724085.1 Artemia sp. Qi Xiang Cuo
AATGAGCCCTATTTGAAGTTTGTACGAGCATCCCTTCCATAAGAACCATATATGCCCCCAGGGCATAACTTACAACGCCTTCCCTCGGGCCCTGGAGGGTTGTGTCGACACCGGTGTTTTTGTTACATGATCTTCGAACTATTTTAAACCAAATAGCTATCTGAAAATCTTAATCGGATGCATTTGGGAAAAATGGGCGTGGGGGGGGCGGGCTGGTTACCCTGCGATATCTTTTGACGCTTAAAAAGTTAACTAAAACTTTCAATTTCCAATCAAATGAGCACTCTCTGAAGTTTATACGAGCATTCCTTCCATATGAACCATATATCCCCCAGGGCATAACTTATAACCCTTGCCCTGAAGAAATCGAGGGGGGGATGTCAAGCTCAAAGATATAATTTCCAGAACATTCAACGACGTTGAACAAAATGGCTATCTCAAAGTTTTGATTGGATGTTATTTGGGAAAAGGTGGGCGTGAGAAGGGGGTTAGTTGCCCTCCAATCACTTTCGACCATTAAAAAGGTCACTAGCCCTTTGAAGTTCCATTCGAATGAGCCATTTTTGAAGTTTCTACGACAATGCTTTCTATAAAAGCTTATATTCCCCCAGTGTATAACTTACAACCCTTGTCCTGAGGGCTCTGGGGGAGCGTCCTCCCCAAAAACATAATTTCTTTCTGGAAACAACTACGTAGAACAAAATGGCTATCAAAAATTTTTTATTGGATGTGTATGGGAAAATGGTGGGAGTGGAAAGGGTGTTCGTTGCCTTCCAATCACTTTTGACCCTTAAAAAGGGGGCTAGAATTCTCGATTTCCAATCGAATGATCCCCCTTTGAAGTTTTTACGACGACTCCTTTCATATAAAGTGCCTCTGGAAAAAAAAAATAATAATAATAAGTAATAAAACATTGGAGCCGTAAGGCCTAAACTATAGGCAATGCTATAGTGTTGCCTTTGATATACTATCTTTATAAGCAAGAAATAATTGTTTATTTATGTATTTAATTATTTTGTCTCAAACATGGCTCCATATTTTTTCGGAAAAATTTGTATCCTGGGATTTTCTGACCTTAAAAAAACGATCTAGGTAGGTCAGAAGCTCGAGAAAATTAGTTAAAAGCCTTAATTTTGGAAAAAAATATTTATGTAAGTGAGGTCATATTTATGAATACATTCGAAAAGCATACATACGTCATGTTTGCCTCAGTAGCAGTTCTATCGTTTTCAGTCTCTATGATGCAGACAAAATTAGAAAAAAAACATATGATTAATAAGAAGAACCATATGAAAGACCTCGTATTTATGAGTACATTTCAAGAGAATAAATTACATCATTCATTCCCTGCCCCAGGAGTGAACGTATCGTTTTTATATTCATGGTGCATGCATCATAGGCCGCGCGCCAGCGCTGCCCCAGTAAAGAATGATGTGGGCACAATGTGATTTTCTTTTTCTCCATACCCGGGCACTTTGTATCGAAGGAGTTGTCGTAGAAACTTCGAAAAGGGCTCATTTGATTGGAAATTGGAGTGGTTAGTGCCCTTTTTAATAGTCGAAAGTGATTGGGTGGCAACTAGCCCCCCGCCCCCGCCCATTATTCCCCCAAACACATCCAATCAAAACTCCCCCACAACCCTCAGGGCAAGGGTTTTAAGTTATGCCCTGGGGGTATATAAGGTTTTTACAGAAGGTGTCGTAGAAACTTCAAAACAGGCTCATTCGATTGGAAATTTCATAGGGCTAGTGCCCTTTTTAATAGTCGAAAGTGATTGGAGGGCACCTAGCCCCCCCCCACGCCAATTAGTCCCCCAAACACATCCAATCAAAATTTTGAGAAAGCCATTTTGTTCAGCGTAGGCTAGTTTATTTCCAGATAGAAAATATGTTTTTGAGGAGGACACTCCATCACAACCCTAAGGGCAAGGGCTTTAAGTTATGCCCAGGGGGCATATAAGGTTTTTATAGAAGGCGTTGTCGTAAAAACTTCAAAACAGGCTGATTCGATTGGAAATTCAAGGGTTAGTGCCCTGTTTAATAGTCGAAAGTGATTGGAGGGCAACTAGGCCCCCGCCACACGTCCATCATCCCCCCCAGACACATCCCATCAAAATGTTGAGATAGCCATTTTGTTCAGCGTAGTTGATTTCCGGATAGAAATATATTTTTGATGAGGATACCGCCCACAACCCTCAGGGAGAGGGTTTTAAGTTATACCCTGGGGACATATAAGGTTTTTACAGAAGAAGTTGTCGTAGAAACTTCAAAAAAGGCTCATTCGATTGGAAATTCAAAGGGCTAGTGCCCATTTTAATAGTCGAAAGTGATTGGAGGGCAACTAGACCCCCCCCCCCGCCCATCATTCCCCCAAACACATCCAATCAAAATTTTGAGATAGCCATTTTGTTCAGCGTAGGCTAGTTGATTTCCAGATAGAAAATATGTTTTTGAGGACGACACTCCCCCAGAGGACACTCCCCCACAACCCTCAGTGCAAGGGTTTTAGTTATGCCTTGGGGGCATATAAGGTTTTTTAGAAGGTAGAAACTTCAAAATAGGCTCATTCGATTGGAAATTCAAAGGGCTAGTGCCATTTTTAATAGTCGAAAGTGATTGGAGGGCAACTAACCCCCCCCCCCCGCCCATCATTCCCCCAAACACATCCATCAAAATTTTTAGACAGCCATTTTGTTCAGCGTAGGCTAGTTGATTTCCAGATAGAAAATATATTGTTGAGGAGGAGACTCCCCCACAGCCCTCAGGGCAAGGGTTTCAAGTTATACCCTGGGGGCATATAGGGTTTTTATAGAAGGCGTTGTTGTAGAAACTTCAAAAGGGGCTCATTTGATTGGAAATTCAAAGAGCTTGTGCCCTTTTTAATAGTCAAAAGTGATTGGAGGGCAACTAGCCCCCCCCCCCCCGCGCCCATTATTCCACAAACACATCCAATCAAAATTTTTAGATAGCCATTTTGTTCAGTGTAGTTGATTTCCAGATAGAAAATATGTTCTTGAGGAGGACACTCCCCCACAACCCTCAGGGCAAGGGGTTTAAGTTATGCCTTGGGGGCATATAAGGGGCATATTCTGGGTCAATCAAAATTAATTAAAAGGATATGAATTGCAAAGAAAAATTAAATAAAACGAAAAAAAAATTAAAAAAAAATTAGGAAAGGCAGGAGTCGGAACCCTGATCCCTCGGAAAACTAGCTTTTTTATAAACTGAAGAACATTCACGCAGGGTGTTAGCTTTGATTAAATAATTGATAATTTTGATGAATTTAAGACTAGGAAACGGAATTCTTATGTACAATTTATTCATGTCATTTTCAAATTCCAATGACTAAACAGCAAATTTGATCCCTAAATAAGCTGTATCGGATTTTCAAAGGGCCGATCTGAATTTAGGACCTTCCTTCTTACTAGCTAGAATAAATATCTGTGATTTTCCTCATATTTTCTCCTTTTCTCTCAAAATTGGCGTTTTTTGGAGGTTTAGACCAAAAAATAAAGGAAACTAAATGGGACGGCATCAGTGGAGCTTTGACATGGGTGATATAGGAAATAGAAACTACTAGAGCCCCTTTTAGTACAATGTTACGCATAAAAAGCAGGCCAATTCAAAATAGGTTTAAATTAAGTTTAATATCATTAACATGTAATTTTTATATATCATTCGTATGAAAAAGCTCGTAGGTACACTGCATTTGTTTTTTTTTTTCTCTATTGTGTCTACTCTAGATTTTTTTATTGAACCATCAAATATCTTCAATATGCATGTCTAGTGTCATTCCGTCGATATAGTTGTAGCACAGAGAATTTCCTCTGTTTCTATAGGTTACAAAGGGATAGCCCAGCGGTCTGAAGCTTAACCAGGATGATGAAAAAAAAGAATATACAATCAGAAAATGATTCTGTAACTCTATAACTGGGCTTTCGTATAAATTAAGTTCCAGCTGATTCCTTAACGAAACTTCTCGAAATTTAAGGGTAAAATCTACATAGAAGTACCAGAAAGAGGTTCAAACCAGGATGACAAAAAAGAATATACAATCAGAAAATGGTTTTGTAAATCTATAACTGGACTTTCCAATAAATAAAGTTCCAGCTGATTCCTTGACGAAACTTCTCGAAAATCCAAGGGTAAAATCTACACAGACGTACCTGAAAGAGATTCTTGCAAAGAGGTACCAGAAAGAGGTTCAAACCAGGATGATAAAAAAAGAATATACAATCAGAAAATGGTTTTGTAATTCTATAACTGGACTTTCCAATAAATAGACTTGCAGCTTATTCCTTGACGAAACTTCTCGCAAATTTAAGGATAAATCTACACAGACGTATCAGAAAGAGGTTTACAAAGAGGTACCAGATAGAGGTTCAAACCACGATGATAAAAAGAAGAATATACAATCAGAAAATGGTATTGTAACTCTATAACTGGACTTTCCAATAAATGAAGTTCCAGCTGATTCCTTGACGAAACTTCTCGAAAATTTAAGGCTAAAATCTACGCATACGTACCAGAAAGAGGCTCTTGTAATTTTTTAACGATTCTTATTGGTCTCGCTTCAAAAATATTTTGTCCTTTTGACAACTGCCAAAAATAGAAACAAGCAAGAGTGGAAGTTACAAGTAAAATCTTAGAGATTGTACTTCATAAGTACCCGGTAAAACTCCCCGGTATACTTCATAAGTACATACATCATAATAACCCGGTAAAAGAGCTTGATAGACTTCCAATATTTCGATCCTGTAGAAAATAACCCTTTTATAAATACCATTTTATAAAAGAAATTTAAAACCTTGAGGTTTCAAAACGAGGTAGTTGAATAGCGGCATATCAGACCGCTTTAAGTGCCTAAGGCCCATGAGTATAGGAATAAAAAATGTACTTTCTTTTCATAAAAGTGAAAGTTACGCTCTGATCTTCAAAGTGGGTGCAGATTTTTTTTTTTTTTTGCAACTAAAGAGTCACATAGTTATAGAAATGCAGTTAATAAGACAGCTCTAATAAAAATAAAATTATCTTGAAGTTTTATTAATTACATAAGTAGATAATCTAATTTAAATTAATCTGAAATTAGTAAATCTGAAATTAAGTTCACATTTTATTGGCTTTCTTTTAAAATGCTTGTTCTTTAACTTAACGTATTTTCTATTACCACAATGTTTATGGTAGCCAATGTCTTTTCCAGGGGGGGGGGGTGGACTACGTAATGGCCAGGGGGGCCATTTGTTTTGTGTATATGCTTTATTGCTCATTAGTACTCTCCTCTGTTAATTTGCCTTTTGGTTTGTCTATCTATCATTCTATTGCCCACTTTATCCTCTTCACTGGCTGGCATATAATGCATTGATTACAAGGATCGGTGGGCCAGTTACTGAGAAACAAAAATTAAATATAAGACAGATGCTTTACTGTGTCCACAGATACATTCAAAATTTAATTTATAGGTTTTAAATCTATAAAATCAACAAAATATTTTAAGATGCTGGAGACAGCAAGATTATTGAAAGACTGCATGTGGCAAAAGATTAGGAAAGGAGATTGAAGCTCCACTTGCTCTTTGTTTAACAAGTATAATTGGCTGCATGTGGCAAGTATAATTGGCTGCATGTGACTGCATGTGGCAAAAGATTAGGAAAGGAGATTGAAGCTCCACTTGCTCTTTGTTTAACAAGTATAATTGGCTGTATCAATAGCCTATATGTTTACTACTAAAAGAACACTGTTATAGGTCAATAAGAACTTTAAAGCAGTACAGAATAGTCTTTTCAACTATTTTATCTAAATCGGAAACGTTTAGTCATCAAATAGTGATCAGATTGCCTTTTCTACCATTTAGTGGACAGATTAAAATATACCATTTTGTTTAGCCTTATACTGTTAGATGTGAAGTAAACACTAGCCATAAAGATTAAATACCTGCTAAATGTCAGAATTCAAAATTTTAATTGCAGCACGCCGAAAGACATAATTATTTAAGTGATTTAACAATTTAAACACTCCTTTTGAACAGTTATAACATACTAGTAGTTTGGTGGTAAATAATATTCCCACCTTGGGCCTCTTGGCACTCTCATTCCAAAGAAGATAATAAATAGCACGAGTAGCAACAAACACACCATTAATATCTTAGAAGAATCTTGCTCTTTTGCGTCTAAATAGATCCCACGATCTTCCAAGTATTCATTCACTCTAAACCACATTCCTTCAACAATGTTTCTTAGTACGAGTTGGGATGCTGAAGAAACGGTCGTAACTGCTTCAGCAGCTATGGTTCCAAGCTCTCTGGCAGATGTTGTTGCAAGTTGTGTAGCTAGTTCACGAACAGTAGGGTTCAAAGATTCATCTGGGGCTCGAAGAGATGAAAAGTTTGAAGGAGCCTTAGAGACGGCCTCTTTAGATTCATGGTCTTCATGTGTGTTCTTCTGTTTTATTACCTCAGCAGAAACAGGTGTTTCACTTCGTTCATGCACATGAATAACTTGCTGAGGAGGAATTTCTGGTACTTGTAGCTGAATCGTGCTTGGATCTACCGTGACAGTTACATTAAGAGCCCCAAGACTCTGTATCTGGTTCACCTGAAAAAACCTTTCACTTTAGGATGCATAAGGACAAAGAACGAACAAAAGACTTTGTTTCTATTGGAAGTCCAACATTTTGGGGAAGGTAGACACTTAAAAAAAGAGAAAACAACACGTCAATTAAATGAAAACCAAGAGCAAAGTCAATATCAAGTGAGGGGGGAGCAAAGGCTACAAATTCAACACACTCCGTGAGTCCCATTTCAGAAGTCTCATATCAGAATTGTAGTCACTGCATAGGTACCAGATAACACAAGCTCTATCAAAATGAAGGAATCTAGAGGTGTTATGAAATATAAGCATTTTGAAAACAACCTTAATGTCTCGAATTTTGAGTATATGCTCTAAATTACCAACAAGAATAAAAAACCCTTCGCTTGCTTCACAAATTTCGTTCGAAGGCTCAGCTGGGAGGATGGAGGTGACACAAAGCTGCCAAAGCTGACTCTTTTTATAAAATAATTATATTTACGTCCTTCTGCTACATTTGCTTGCTACGGCCGCTTTGTTCACTTCCTACCCTTACATACTTGTTTTCATAATGTTATATTTCAGGTGTTTCGGTTTTGCTTTGATTTTTTCTCTGGTTAATGCTTTCAGTTTTGTAGAGTCTTTATCCATCTTGATCGTTCAAAATTGCTTATTGCTAGATTTCTCTTTTGTAGCTCAAAAAATTAAACGTATTACTCAATGCTAAGGAAAATGTAAACACCCACGCACTTGAGCGTTTGGTTTGGTTGATCTTTCTTTACATAATTGCTAAGTTTCTGTAAGGATTTTTTACAGGAGTTTCCGTAGTGGTGTAGCAAAAGTGTAAAACCAACTAAAAGGCTTGGCTAGCTCAGAGGGTAGAGTATAAGGCTCCCAATCTTAAGGTCACGGATTTGACCCAAATTTAGGCCTTTTGCCCATCAGCAAAAATTGAAATATTGTAAATAAATAATTTTCGAGTAAAATTTGTATTTGTGGAGGAAAAGTGATTGTCAATAGTTTTACAAGAGGGTAGAGTATAAGGCTCCCAATCTTAAGGTCACGGGTTTGACCCAACTCTAGGCTTTTAGCCCGTAAGTGAAAATTGAAATATTTTGAATAAATCATTTTCGAGTAAAATTTTGTATTTGTGGAGGAAGAGTGATTGTGAATAGTTTTACAAGTGCAGTTAACAAATCTGATTAATGGGAATATTTTTCTTCCAATCGTTTTCTCCATGTGTGTAGATTAAGTTGAATAACTATTCAAGCTTTAGAGTCCTTTCTCATTTGAGAAAATATGTAAATAAGCAGAAATCGAACTCTTGTTGTTGAGTTGAGATGAATTTATATGGGAGTTGAATGAAAAACTACTTTAGCAGGTATTGTCTAAGTCACAAAGGCATCCTAGGGTCCCAATTTCTTAAGAAATAGGAGGGTTGCTTGGACATCCGACTGCAAAACCGAAACGGAAAAATGCATTTTTACTCCACGAATTACCCATCTCCCGTCCCCAAATTGGCCCAACCTGGCAAGGGCAAGCCAAAATGTAGTGTACTGACTAAAAAAGTCCATGGATTGTACTGGACTCGTCACTCTTAAGTCATGATTAGTGCTCTTACCTGTATTGAATTACCAGCAATATCCTCTGTTGATACTGATCGAGCCGAGAGACATCCAACAGTTAGTCTATCTACTTCAAGCTCAGTAAGTCTCATTCTTTGAGGTAGGTCTACCCGGATGGGAGGAATTTCTGGAACACGAATAGGTATACTTAATGGAAAACGAATGTCAGGATTCTCAATATTCGATTGGATACCAACAGACTCTTCAGTTCTGGAGATTTCAACTCCACCTGAATCTGAAAGAGGTCTGCCCATCATATTGACAAGTGGTTCAAATTCAATTGAAGGTTCAGTTTGGATTGATATTGACACCTCATCAATAGGAGTGAAGCACTCTTTTTGCGTTGTTCTAGGACTGATGAGTATTATTTTGTCTTCTATGCCCTTGTCAATATCTGTTTCTAGGTTATTTTCGACTTCATTCATTATTTCATGCAACTGTTGATCTTTTTCCGTGCTTGAATTATAGGCCGAGGAAGAGTCAGGATTTAAATTTATAGGGTCTGACCGAATGTCTGAAGATTCAAAAACTGGGTTAGTTAAATTTAAATTTATTGTGTGTTGTCCAAAAGTATTTTTTGTAACTTCTGATTCCGCATTTTTTACAGGAAAGCCTGATGTACTTTGAGTGCTTTCTCCGTTTAAAATTAACTTTCTGTCAGGTTCAACCGAAGCTACCATTTGATGTTCAATAATAACACCATGTTCTTTTGTAGATGGTATAGCAACAGCCTTAGAGGGTTTTTGATTGGAGTATTTTACATCCACGGTGATACTATTATCACATGGTGAAACTTCAGGGGTACTAAAACTATCCCTTTTTCCATATTTGGATTTTTCTGCTTGTGACCTGTCCTGTACGGTTTCGCTAACAGGCGTAGAAGAACAAGAGAGAGAGAAGCTTAATTTACCAGTTTGTTCATTTTCATCATTTTCTTGATTCCATTCAGTGGAGATTATTGTGGACAATGGACATGGTCTTATGTTTCTATGCTGGTCATCCTCAGATATTAAAGCAATATCACTTGCCGAGTCACGATCACTCCCATTGTCGGACTCTAGTTTTTCCCGTTTCTTCTTCGTCCTTGGGAGAGGTGGAAGAGGTCTTTTATTCATACGATCCACAATTTCCCGTGACTGCAGCTCCTCAATGTGATCATTTTCACATGGGTGTGTTGATTGCTTTTTCTCTTCAGACGATCTGCGACGAGGTCTCTCTGGCCTGAGAGTACAAAAAGTAGATTCACATTGAGAATCAGTAGGCTTTGCATGTTTTTTTCTTCTTGGTACTGTGCAGTATATTTCTGTCACAGGGCGACGAGATGGGCATATAGGGTATTCGTACTGTTCACTTTGATCATCCGGGACTGGTTGGGGTGGACGTGGAGGCTTCTTTTTCATTTGTTGTCCAACTTTTGTTATTACTGCGTAACCATATCCATCATCAACTGCTGAGACAGGATTTTTAATTTCAATCCATTTTACTCTGTCATTCTGAAAGGAGTCATCACCTTCAGGAACAACACTCAATTCATCAGGCCTTAAGCAGGGCAATTTCTCTAGACTTTCCTTTTTGTGAATTGTACAATTTTCCAGGTCATTATCTGTGCCCAACAAAGATTTAGATACATTTGAACTTTCTTTAATATTTTCGGAAAGCTGCTTTTTGGATGATTCCATAGGCTTTTCTCCTGTGCTCTTTGAAGATTGGCTACCTTTTCTTCTTCTTGGTAAAGTAGTAGGCTTTCCCTCATTTTCTTGTAGAGAGTCATTTAAATTTTCTTTTGATACATCGAATCGAATAGATTCATTGGGGTCTTTTATTTCTTGCAGCTGATTCTTTGATGCGTTTACTTCATTTTCTGTCTTAATTCTGTTTTTACGTTTTTGTCGGGGGAAGGAATTAATGCTTGGATTGTTTTCCTCATTTTCTCTGACCGTTTTGGACACGTTCTTTTTCCTTCTGGGAGCTGTGGTTATTGATTGGGCAATGCTTTCACTATCCAAAGTATTTAAGTGACTATGACGTGGTTCTTTCGGATTTCTGAATTTTTTTCGGGGCAAGGTAGAAGGAGTCTCTTCAGAAAGAGCAGTATTTGAATTTAAGACATTTGGTAAGTCTCTTGAAAAGCTTTTCCTTTTTCTTAGTGGTATGTTTTGATAAATATCGGTCTTCGTTGACAAAACAGCCGTTTTCTTCTTTGCTCTGGATCTTGATGGTCTTCCTGGATTTATGGTTCGAATGTTGTAATCTTCTTCAGAAGTCATGGCAGCTTTTATCTTTTCGTTGAATATTTCGATATCAACGTCAATTGATTTAGGGATTGAGTAATGTGAAACATCAACCGGAAATGGATTTTTCATTTCTAACTGTGTTTCAACTCGGCAGTTTTCATCCGAAAGAGTCCTTGATTTCTTGCTTCGAATGGGTCTTAGTGTCTTTTGGTTTTGTTCATTTATTGAATAGCATTTACAGTTTTCTATTACATCTGTTGGAGCATCTGTTGACAGAATCTTTGAGTGTCTTTCTGGATGTGATAAAGATAGAGAAAGGACTTCCTTGTCCGAAGTTTCCTCTTCTGTATTTTCTTCCACAACAGTATTCGTTATTTGAGGCTCCACAGTTCTTTCATCATTGCCATGCTCAATGGTAACTTCGACTTGAGAGATTTTTGTGGGCAACTTTGATTTTCTCACAGGCTTTTCAATTATTTCATTTTTTAGAGGTACATCTTCCAAGAAATCCTTTAAAATATTGTCTTTTTTGGCCATTGAATTTTGACTGTTTTCAAAAAGCTGTTGAGTTGCTTTGGTTTCAAAATCGACCACAGTAAGGCCTACGTCTTCGTTACTCATTTTTTCACCATTTCTTTTTTCTACTACAGCTTCTTTGGATTCTATTATATCTTCATTATGCTCAACTTGATGGGCTGGTAATGATTCTTCTAAATAAAGCTCTGGATCATAATTGAGAAATTCCGAGTTACTTAGTGCCTGATTAACTGGCGGGTCCACTCTAGTTTGGTTTGGGTGGAAATAATTACTAAAATCTTCGGATGTGTCAGAAATTTCAAAACCTATATTTTTAACTGGTTGATTTGACTTTGGAGTAGAATAGACAACATCACATGAAAAAGAAGGCACTTCATGTGCATCTATATCTTTTTGGCAATTGATTTCGGATCTTAGGTCGTCTAATGGACTTTCGACATCAAAGATGGCACTTGAAGTGCCTTCAAGACTATCTTCAGCTTCCAATGTTGGCATTTTATCAGGTTTTTTCTGCATCTTCAATTTTAACTTTTCACCAGTAGTTTTTAATACTTCTTTACTTTTCACGGCAGTGTTTTGCAATAAACTTTTTGACTTGTTTATTGCAGTTTTTGATTTATTAGCTGTTGCTGCAAAAGCATCTTTAGACTTTGATGCAGCGGTTTTCAAAGCGTCTCCCGATTTGGCAGTCGTGTTATTCCACATATATTTTCCCTTACTCAAAACACTTGCAGCTTTTGGCTTGTTCAATATCTTTTGTTCTATTTCCTCAAAATCAGTACCTGCTCCCTTTTGTTTTTCTTCTTCCTCAAACTCTTCAACTTTAGAAACCTTGTCAGCATATTTAGAAATTCCTTTTTCTACCACTTCTTCATCCTCCTGTTTGCTCCCAAAGTTTTCTCCAGGTACGTCTAATGCTGCTTTTCCTAGTCCATAAACCTTAGGAATTTGATCCTCACTTTCATATGTTGTCATTTGGAACGGTACCAGTGAAGGATGTGCAATTGGCTCATATCCATCTTCCACATCAATTTCCATTTTTGACTGGATTTTTTCCTTTCCGTTTGTTAAGCTTGAGAATCTTTTTTTAACTCGACTAAAACCTTCTCCTATTCTCTGTCGAATAGGGCTTGGACTCTGGGTCCTTTTCAGTTTTGGCGGCTTAAGTTTTTTCATAGTCTCTGAATTGACTTTCTGAACATTGCGTTTAATACTACTGAAACCATCAAGAGTTGGAACCGAAATACTCCTCATTGCTTCTTTGACGTTACTTCTGAATCTACGCTTTTTTTCTGGCTCTACATGATCTTTGTCTTCTCTAACTGACTCAGTAGACCATGTAGCCAATTTTTCATTTATCGATTTTTCTGCTTTGTTAGTTTTGGCAAACATTTGATCAAAAGGGTCCGATACAATTTCTTCTGGCTGGCTTTCTTGCAGGTAGTGGTCATTGTAGCTGCTAAACTGATTTCTATCAATATTTCTTAAAGTCTGCTCAACTAACTGTAATTCATCTAAGTCCTCTAATTTGATTCGTTCAGATTCTTTCTGGAGGTACTGCAGAATGTTTTCTGGCAGACTATCATCATCTTGTCTATTTAACAAGTAAGCTTTAACAAACTCTGGAAGCTCTTCAGAAAAAGATTCTTCCACTTTCGTAATATCTTCCTCTTCATCTTTTTTTCCTTGCTGCTCTTGCTCTTCTTTTTGAAGTTTTACAACTCTGTCTTGTAAATATTCAAGAATATGTTCTGGCAAGCTATCGTCATCGGTTCGTTGAGATAAATAAGCAATAACGTAGTCAGGAAGCTCCTCTTCTGACGGAAGATCTTCAATGAACGCTTGGACTTGTTCCTGCACTGTTTGATCATTTCCTTCAGCACCTTCCGTTTTGGAAATTTGGTCAGATAATAGCGCCTCTCCTAAAATGTAAAAAAAAAATATTTTTAGTTCTAGCACATATTTTGTAGATAAGGAATACCATATAAATAAGCGTATTTGTACTTTTCTTCCGTAAATCTCATGAGGAAAAAGAAACACTTAGATTACATTTACTTAAGATCATTTAATATAATATTTTTTTGGTGTAAATATTATCCACTTAATACGATGTAATACAATATAATAGATTTAATATAATACTGTTTCGGTTAATGATTGCTTACAGAATTAATTTAATAAGCGTTTAGAAAAAAAAATGAAGAAAATTAAGAACGATATTAAAATCTAAGGCGAGTAGATACATAAAGTCAAATAATAAACCAAAACAAAATTAAAATGAATGACCCAGTCAAACTTAAGATGAACAGATATTACCACAAATAAGACAAGGCTAAGATCTAGAATCTCATTTGCGCTTCATTAAAAACATGCTAATTTGAGCAGCATTTAAAATAGTACGCTATTATTGGTAAAAAATCAACATAAAAGAAGAAAATGACAGTCCTTGTCGAGTTTAAAAGAAAGACAATCAATTCTTAGAATAATTATAGGCTATTCGTGACTCCCAATTTAATTTTATTATTTCTAAAAAGTCATTCTTTGTCAAGTTTTTGTTTGATTCTATTGAACCTGAAAATATAGAAAATAATTACACTGAATGTTACCACGGATATTACCACATGTATAACCGGTACAACCCAAAGGTATTACAGATATAATATATATCATCAGGAATAAGAATGGGGAGAAGGCTATAGTGCCATTTGCGCGTAACGAAAAGGGATTTGTATTTCAAGTAGTATGTTTTTATTCATAAAGTATAAAAAATGCAAAGAGGAAACTCATTATCATAATCACGCTTAAATAAAAGACAGCACAATTCTTAGAATTCTAATTACCCTGAAAGTTTCAAGCTTCGGAAGAATAATTCAAGCCGAAGCCCATTATTAGGATGCTTGTGCACCAATTATAATCTTTTTTCTTTAAATTTTGTTCCTCTTCGCTCAGGAGGTAAGCATGTAAGTTTCAAGCCGTTCGCAAAAACGGCCCTTTTTCTGACCCTGTTTTTGAAAGGCCCGTGTCTCCAGCCCAAGTTTGCTTATATATTAGAGTCCCGTTGTTCCGAGGACTTACCGATTTAGCTTTCAAATTCATTAGAAACGAAGATTTGTCCAACCTATTTTCAGGCTCATGGACAGACTTCATTCCCTGCAAAAAAAAAAAAAAAAAAAAAAAAAAAAAAAAAAGGAAAAGATCTACTCAAATTTCAACCAGATAAGTAAATATGTTTTTTTTCAGGCCAGTATTTGGGGGCTTGTGTCCTTTACCTAAACAGTTTTTTTCTACATCAGGATACCATCGATCCAGCCACTAAAGGATATAGTGTTTTAGCCATTCAAACGAAAATTGTTTACCCTTTGTAGGGCCCCATTTCGGGACAAATCAATGTGCTTTCTATGTTCTTTGTGCACTGGGATTTAAGAGATCTAAATTTTTGGCCCAAAGATTTTTTTGTGTATTGGGATTTAAGAGATTTAAATTTTTGGCCTAGAGATTCAAGAAAAGAAAACTCAAAATTATCGGGTTTAAAAGTTGTTTTTTTTACCTTTTTTCGGGGACTGATTCCACCACTATAACTCTTTTTAATTTGAGTCCCTTTGTCTAGTGGAAGTCAGTCAGAAAAAACGAAAAAAAATTAAGCTTTTAAACTTTTCTTGACCCCAAAACTGTAGGATATAAGTTTCAAGCACACTAAAATCAAATATGTTTTTATTCTATTTGCGTTCTTTAGTTTTTGGGGAGCCAGTATTTTTTTCTAGTTTTGGGGTTTTTGGGTCTACTTTTTCAAACAACTTAAGATTAAAAGTTTCAATATAATTAATCCCAGAGAATTATGGCTCAAATTTCGAAAATGATCAGAGACAATCATTTTTCCAGCCCATTTCCAGGCCCCCTAAAATTCCCACTGTCTTAACGAAAATAGGAGATTTGTTTGGCCAAGGAAATTACCCCTGAAAGTTTTGATCCAACCAGTCGTCCAAGATAAAAGATTTCCACCTTTTTCTGCATAAGGTCTGTCAGTAAGCAATGACCAGTTTGTACAATTTGGTGCCCTTGCCCCTGGAACTGCATAGGTCCCCTCAGGCATATTTATTGGATTAAAAAAAAAAATGGAAAAATAAAAATCTGTAAATTATATCTAATGCCTAAATAAGATTTAATTTGTCTCCAAAAAACTATCATAAGTTCTAATAGAGCCACAATCACTTTTATTCTCAATTCAAGGATCTTATCAAACAGTTCGTGGTAACGAACTGTAAGTAAGGAGCGACCCGGCTAAATGGTAACTGAAAGTCTAAGAAACGGAATTTTGATACCAATAGATACATCAAAGAATCAGATTTTAATGCTGATTTCAAATATATAAGTTTCTTCAAGTTTAGTTTTACCCATCGAAAGTTACGCGCCTGAGAAAAATTTGGCTGATTTAAGAAAAAAGGGAAAAAGATCCCCTAAAAGTTATAGAACCTTAATGAAAATCCCACCATCATATTCAGTGTATCAGAGAACCCTACTGCAGAGGTTTCAAGCACCTATCTACAAAAATGTGGAATTTTGCATTTTTTGCCAGAAGAAACATCACGGATGCGTGTTTATTGGTTTTTTGTTGTTTTTTTTCCCCAGGGGTGATCGAATTGACACAATGGTCCTAGAATATCGTGGGAGGGGTCATTAGAACGGAAATTAAAAGTTCTAGTGCCCTTTTTAAGTGACCACAAAAATAAAGGGCAACTAGGCCCCCTCCCACGCTCATTTTGTCCCCAAAGTCAGCCGATCAAAATTTTGAGATAGCCATTTTGTTCAGCATGGTCAAAAATATGATAACAATGTCTTTTAGGATGACTTAATCCCCCGAAGTCCCCAGGGGGAAAACTGAAAGTTATGAACTTTACCCAATGTTAACATCTAGCTTTGGTTATTGGGAAGTATACAGACGTTTTCAGGAGGTTTTTTTTCTGGTAGGTGGGGGGAGGGTTTGGGGGTTATATGGGAGGATCTTTCCATGAAGGAAGTTTTCATGGGAGAAGGGACATTGTTATGAAGCGGGCACCGAATTTCCCAGCATTATTAAATAAAAAGATCAGAAATTAAGTAAAAAAAACAACAAGTTTATAAAATTAAACAAGTTTCGAGAAAGCCATTTAACCAAATAAAAGTCAAATTAATATGCAAATTTTGTTTTAATTATTCATGTACGGGGAGCCAAAATCAATACCTGCATTAATTCAAAAACGTTCAAAAATTAAATAAAAAAAACAAGTTTTTTTAACTGAAAGTAAGGAACGACGTTTAAAATTAAAAAGAACACAAATTATTCCGTTTTTGTCGGGGGTTTTCCCCTCCTCCACGCCTCGCTCTTTACGCTAAAGTTTGACTTTTTCGCAACTCTATTTTTTTTAACAATAAAAAAACTATAGCGTAAAGAGCGAGGCGTTGAGGAGGGGACAACCCCCTTCATAAACGGAATAATTTCTGTTCGTCTTAAGTTTTAACGTCGTTCCTTACTTCCAGTTAAAAAAAACTTGTTTAGTAAATAACTAGCTACCACAATATGAACTATGGAAATCAAGTAACTTCTCCTTATACAACGGAATATTTCAACTTATGATACAAATTCCAAGCTAGTCTATAGTTCTAATCAGACAGTTCGTGGTAGCGAACTGTAAGTAAGGAGCAACCCTGCTCAATAGTAACAGAAACTCTAAAAAAACGGAATTTTGATACCAGTGGATACATCAAAGGAATCGGCTTTTTATGCTGATTTCAATTATATAAGTTTTATGAAATTTAGTCTTACTCATCAAAAGTTATGAGAATATTTGCCTTATTTTTAAAAAAAAGGGGGAAACACCCCCGTAAAAGTCATAGAATCTTAATGAAAATCACATCATTAAATTCAGCGTATCAGAAAACCCTAGAGGCATCAAGCTCCTATCTGCAAAATGTGGAATTTTGTATTTGTGTGTCACGGATGGGTCTTCATTTGTTTATGTTTGTTTTTTGTTGTTGTTTTTTCTTCCAGGGGTGATCGTACCAACCCAGTAGCCCTAGAATATCTCGATAGAGCTCATTCGAACGGAAATTATAAGTTTTAGTGTCCTTTTTAAGTGATCAAAAAAATAGAGGGCAACTAGTCCCCCTTCCACGCTCAATTTTTTCCCAAAGTCACCCTATCGAAATTTTGAGATATCTATTTTACTCAGCATAGTCAAAAAATTTAATAAATTTGTCTTTGAGGATGACTTAATCGCCCACAGTCCTCCGGGGAAGGGACTGAGCAAAGTTGGGAACTTTGCCCATTGTTTACATATAGTATTGGATATTGGGAAGTGTACAGACGTTTTCAGGGGTGATTTTTTTGGCGGGGGGTCGTAAGGGGGTCAGGGAGAGAAGGTTGCGTGGGAGGATCTTTCCATAGAGGAATTTTTCATGGGGGAAAGGAATTTTCCATGAAGGGGTGGTCGGATTTTCCAGTATTATTTAAAAAAACGATCAGAAATTAAATAATAAAAAACTTTTTTCAACTGAGAGTAAGGAGCAGCATTTAAACTTAAAACGAACAGAAATTATTGCGTCTATGAGGGGTTCACCCCACGTCAATACCTCGATCTTTACGCTAAAGTTTTTTTAGTACTTTCAAAAGAGCTATTTATTCTAATTTAACCCTTTTTGATTCAAGGGTCATTCTTAAGAAATTGAAACAAAAATTGAACTTTAGCGTAAAGAGCGAAATATTGACGAGGGGCGAGCCCCCTCATATACGTAATAGTTTCTTTTCGTTTTAAATTTTATATGTTGCTCCTTACTTTCAGCTGGAAAAAACTTGTTTTGTTTTATATTTAGCCTAATAACATACAGATAGCTTCACTCCAGATTTGTCTACAAACTAATCATTAAATGTCCTTTTCAGAGAAAAAACGAGATTCAATCATTGGACTGAGTACATTGTGCAAGAGTGATACCAAATTACACGAAAAAAATATAACAGAAATCCTAAAATGATTCTTTTTTTTCAAAAAAAGTCCTTAATTGGTTGGCTTCAACTGTACCAAAACTCCTAAATTGTTTTGTATTTTTAGTGAAGCGCTAGTTTTCTATAATCATACAAACATAGTGAAATATTATCAGTTGGTTTATTTGCACTAGTTTTATCGATGTATGTTAGATATACTGTGAAGTAATAATATTTTTCGTTTTGAGTTTAAACTTTGCTCTTTACTTCACGTTTTTTTTTTAATTAATTTAATTAGACATCATCAATGGTGATCCTTACCTAAAACATTTCAGTGCTCTATACCTTTCAACTAGACATTTTTCCCTACAACACACACAAAAAAAGAAAATCAGAGTAACACTTTTTTTTAAATATATTCTAGACTTAACAGTGATTCAAATAGATAAATACGATACGCCTAGATTTTCTTTATCATTTAAGTGTTACTTCCACATTTTTTGTATGCACTTTTTCTGTTGCGGTTTTCCTTTTCTAAAACCTTAGTTTTCCAAATAACGTGGTTTATGCCAAGTTTATAGTTAAATGAGTCAAGTCAAGGCTGTATTCAGGGGGGGGGTTACCCGATTTCAATCCCCCCCCCCCGAAATGTTTGACCGAGTCGAAAATTAGTAAAACCTAGGTAAAAATCAGTAAAATTAGTCGAAAACTGAGTCAAAAATTAGTAACCCCCCCCCCCCCCGAAAAAAAATCCTGGATCCGCCCTTGAGTCAAGTTCATAAAGACGGTTATAAGTATATTTTATCGCTGCATTCTGTTGGATATGTTTACTGGATTGATAAGAAAAACACTCTTGCTGGCCCCACCCCCTTACACCAGGCTCTACATGGTTCAAGCGAATGCTTCATGCTCACAAATGATAAGATGAGCCAATCAGATAATTTCTTCGTTTTTTTTTTTCGTTTTTTTTCAGTGCGTTCGACTTAAAGTGTGATTTTTAATTCACTTCGAAGCGGCATTCCACGAAAATAATTTCATAGACCAAACTACCCCTCCACGTACAATTGAAACAAAATGAAAATATTGCAAAGCAGGTGGAAATTATGAATAAGACATTGAAAAATAGAAACTTTTTTATACAAGTAATAATAAAATTTGGAATATTTCAACTCCATACCCGGAATCTTTATCAACACAAAAAAAGAACGACTAAAGAATAAGCTTAAAGAAACACATAAAATGGTGATGAAAACAAGCAAAACAGAAATGATATGCAAAAACAAAATGAAAACCAAAATACTGCTAAATATATGAAAAAATGCCCTCATTTTCACCAAAGATATTTTAATTGAGAGTGGGTATACAAAAGAATAAAAATTATGTGAGCCCAGAGAAATGGCAAAAGATGAAACAGACCAGAAGATCAATAATATGTCTTTACTATTTATTCTTTATTATCAAAAAATTCAAAAAAGAATAAATAAAAACATAATATAAAAATTGCTTGTAAATCCCAACGATCTATAAGATCCTGGAAAAGAAGTAATACCGAATAAAATACAAAGTGGTGCGTCTGCAATACCTTGATCTTGTTGCATATTGTATGTTGTCAGAATAGAACAAAATAAACTTTGGGAAATAGTAATGTGTTTCAACTAGATTAACAAAAGACAATATACTCATAATTTTGGATATATAACAATATTATAACTCTCTTAACCAGTAGTTGACTTTAATTTCTTTATGGTAAGGCATGCGCAAGTTGTTGTTTTTTTAAATAAAAACTGTTTCATTTTACTACATCCCAATATTATAAGATAAATTAAGATAGCAGACATTATTTATTGTGCATTATGTTTTATTAAAAGATATACTTTATTGGAATTGGCTAAGATGTGAATTTTCTTTTGGTTTTCATTTTATTTTTGTAGACTGTTTGTATTGTTTTCGCTTTTTCTTACCTTTTTATATCAATTTAGGCTAAGTTTTCAGCTATTTTTCACCCGTTGATAAGACTTTTTAGATGGGAAACCGATACAAGCGGGCTTTTATTATTTGTACATTTTTTTTTCATTTTTTCTCGGTCTCATTAAAAATGTAACCCGTTTTTCGATATTTTCATCTCGTTTTATTTGTCAGTTAGGTTCTAATCTGATCAGACACGTAAGTACAGGGGGTTGTCTAGCCTCTGTATATTTACCGTAGTTTCTCATTTTTCAAAGTTTAAGCTTACCTC
This sequence comes from Artemia sp. Qi Xiang Cuo, assembly GCF_049724085.1. Classification (NCBI taxonomy): domain Eukaryota; kingdom Metazoa; phylum Arthropoda; class Branchiopoda; order Anostraca; family Artemiidae; genus Artemia; species Artemia sp. Qi Xiang Cuo. The sequence continues at coordinate 28,062,097 of NC_142811.1, forward strand.
TCATTTACATCAGAAATAAAATTCACCCCCCCCCCCCTAATGTTCAAATATATACCCTGAATTGGTATATATATAGGGGTGGGGGTAAAATTCCTTTCTGACAAAAATGATTATTATATTTGGAAAGAGCATAAAAAAGGCATCGAGGGGCATGTTTACTTTATTCTTAAGTCAATAATATGAGTAACGAAAAATTTACCAGTATAAGTCATCTATTATGAGCGATTTTTAGTTCCGTATCAGGTCAAGGAGGACAAGGAGGAGGTCAAGGGGGAAGAAATTTATCTAAAAATGGGATTGGGTCCGGAAGATTTGAAATGGGTGATGTATGTAAGGGGAAATTTTATGCCTCTTGGAAAACGTAGGAAATATTTAGGGAGGGCTATTTTGAGGGATGATCCTTCAGTTACCCTATGTGTACAGAGATGGATGAGTCTTTGCATCATTTGTTTACGGGAATATAGGGAGTTGCGCTTGGAAACGTTTGCTAGGGAGGTCGGGGGGAGATATTGGATTTTTGAAATTTTGAGAAGTAGGTGTTACTTAAATATAGATATCATTGGAAAGTTCGTCCGGGTAGGTATGAGGTATCGTGATGATTTTCTTAAATAATTAGTTTTAACGTTTTTTTTTCAATTTAAGTTTTGTTGTTGTATTTTGTCGCTTATTTTGTGTATGTCACCATGGCCCAATTGGGCTTTCGTGTGAATAAATCTGTCTATCTATATATCAATCGCTTCAGGCTTAGTATTTAACCATTTATAGACTATTAATTACTTCAAATCCTTAAATCTACCTCCCTACTATCATAATAAATAAATAACGGATTGATTAAAATACAGAGATAGTATTACTTCATTTATCCTCTCCAACAAGGAGCCGGCAAATAGGAGTCCCGTTTATGGCAGGAACCTGTGCCAAGCTTTACTAATTGCTTGGCATTTTCTCGAGCGAATCTTGGCAACTTTTGAAGCTATCATTCGTGTGGCAATGACAGAGGAAAACATAAAACGAAAAGTTCAGTAGAAAATCTTTTCGATCCCATGAAGTAATCTTGGTTGATGACTTTTTTCTTTGCCTTCGTGCTTTGGTATTGACTTGAGGCGATAAGAAAAAAATGGTTCTAGGAATAATCCGTTTCTGCTTTACTTGTTTTACGGCTATAAAAGTAGATGTAGTAATAAAAGCAGATATAAAAGTAGATGCATCACGCTAGTATCAGTACAAACACTATTAAAGATTCACAGGTAAGAGCTACCACAAACAAGAGTGGGAGTAACACCTCCTCAAGTCCTCTAAAAGGTAGAAGTCATTTTTGCTCCATGGGGAACGATATGCATTCCAAATAGTGGATTATTATTTTTCAATGCATCACCTACTAGCAGGGCCGTCACGTATGGGGGGAGGGGGGACATCCCCCAATGTTTTCGGTCACTCGGTTAAAAAGAAAATCGGTAAAATCGTGGCACTTTGCGCCACGATTTTTCTGACGCCGCTAAAATTCTTAACCAGTGGAGGTGTATCGTGTGCAGCATCGTTGACCTTAGGCGCCTTGATGCTGCAGTGGAGTTTTTAGTACTAGTAGGCAGTGTCGTTACTAGCCAAAATGTTGGGGGGCGGGGGGGGGGCAATAGATTTTACCGACTGGATGGCCATTTTTACGGACTGTTTTTTTAGTCAATATAATTAGCATGGTTCTAGGCGTTTATCCCCCCCCCCCCCAGCGATTACAACCCCCTCCCGCGGAAAATACCCCCTGAAAATACCCCCGGTAAATACTCCCCCCTGGAAAATAAGGTTTTCTAAATTTAAGAATTTTACTAGGGGGGGGCTAAAGTATAGCGGGTCTGCATACAAAATGTGTTTGGTACAATTATTCTGCTTATTAGATAGATAGATAGAGAAATGTATTTTAAAGCCAAATATACGGTCATGAACATAGTAAAATAACATAAATGAAAGGCACAAATAACATAAACTTTGATCAGCGGTCATCATAAAACACTAAAATGAAACACTACATTAACCTAATAATAGTGCTTAATACTTGGAAAAAAGGTCATTTATAAAACAATTAACACTTGGAAAAAACACTTAAATTAAACATTACATTTACTTATGCTGGGATTTTTTTTTTTTTTTTTTTTTTTAGTTAACAAAATTTATAAATACCTCGCTATTCCTCTGTAATTTTTTAGTGGCCATACCTAGAAAGAATTGTTTTCTGACTTCAAACTATCCAAATACTTCACCCCGCCCCTTATGTGCAAATGTGCAAATATATAGCCCAAATTATATATTCCCATATACTCTGTCACTTGTCTTTGTCTTGTCTCGCGCTAAGCTGAAAAAAAAACTAACGAAGAAACCGGTTTGTTCTCGAGTTTTACACAGCGTAAACTTGAGTGAGTTGCCCATAATGCACAAGTGCCAAAATTCCTTTCCCCTACGGAAATAAAAAAAATAAAACTCAAATAAAATTCTCAAATTTGGAAACTTCATAACTTAATAAAACTGGTCTAAGAACACCACCGACCCTAAATAACAATTGTTGTCTTCCTTTATTCCAGCTGCCTTAGGTGTAATTTGTTACTATCGGAAAAATCTTACAATTATGCGTCGAAACATGCTCGCTCTCTTTCTTTCTCTCTCTCTCTTTCTCTTTCTTCCTCCTTTTAACTGTCTCCTGCATAACAGATATTGAAAAATGCACTAAACTTTAAATATTCTGGAGAAGATTAAAAGAGTAAAACAAACTTTTATCTCTCTGCACTTCGTCTTCTTCTTGTCTATCTGCTTCCATTCTATCCTTCACATTGATTCCAGCCATGACATGATATTCAGAATTCAGCGAGTCAGCCAAACTTGCATTATTTCTGTTTTGTGATGATGTATAAGAAAGTGCTTGGAGCTCCGGATTATTGTCACTGCTTGAGTAGCTATTTGAACGATTATGCCGATGAATTGGGCAGTCAAGTGGCACTGGACTGCTGCTCAAACTTCTATATAGTGCGTCATCACTAAAAAAAAGGAGAAAAACTACAAATAAGTAATCTGTCCAATAAACAATAATTCGAAAAGATCGCAATACACACGGTGATCACCTAATGAAACGTTCAAGAGGCGCTTTTGAAGTTTCTTGTGATCGTTCTATCTATATCGGGCAATTTTCAGAAGCTACTTTGAAGGGAATTAAAACTTAAAAACAACCATCCAAAAGAGCTGAGAAAAGGTCTATTCACCACTGTTTTGGTTTTTGGCGGTATAAAGCTTTTACAAGTTTGCGGTAATTCTGTTGGAAGTCACGACTATACGGATATCTTTATTCACACCGTTATATATATATATATATATATATATATATATATATATATATATATATATATATATATATATATATATATATATATATATATATATATATATATATATATATATATATATATATATATATATATATATATATATATATATATATATATATATATATATATATATATATATATATATATATATATATATATATATATATATATATATATATATATATATATATATATATATATATATATATATATATATATATATATATATGCCGAGAGCCCTGGCACTCGGCACGCAGCAGGCTTCTATATACAGATTCTCAATGTCGCTTGTCTTCTAACCGCAGACAAGTTGAGACAATTTGCTGTCTTTTCATATTGTGGCTTTTTTGAAGATATTTGGTTATTAAAGCTATTCCAATTCCTAACAACGATATCTACTAAGCTTCAAACTTTTCGTTTTCTTTTTTAAGGTTTTCGAATTGTTGTAATACCTTGTTAAAATATATAGAAATATTTTTGCAACTACCAGTTTTTTTTTATCTTTATGCAATCTAATGTCTTTTCATACTGTGTCTTTCCAAAGATATTTGATTATTAAAGCAAGTCTAATTTCTAACAACGATTTCTACTAAGCTTCAAAATTTTGGTTTTGTTTTTTAAGGTTTTTGAATTGTTGTAATCCCTTGTTAAATTAAATCCAAACATTTTTGCAATTGCCAGTTTTTTGCTCTTTATGCAATTTAATGTCTTTTCATAGTGCTGTCTGTTCAAAGATATTTGATTATTGAAGCTAGTCAGATTTCTAACAATGATATGTACCAAGCTTCAAACTGTTAGTTTGAAATTTTTGCAGTTACTAGTTTTTTGCCCTTTACTCAATTTAAATGTCTTTCCAAAGATATTTGATTATTAAAGCAAGTCCAATTTCTAACAACGGTTTCTACTATGCTTCACACTTTTGGTTTTCTTTTCTAAGGTTTTTGAATTGTTGCAATACGTTGATCAAATATGCACAAATATTTTTGCAATTACCAGTTTTTTGCTCTTTAAGCAATTTAATGATATTTTCATAGTGCTGTCTGTTCAAGAATACTTGATTATTGAAGCTGGTCCGGTTTCTAAAAACGAAATGTACTAAGCTTCAAAATTTTGGTTTTCTTTTTTAAGGTTTTTGAATTATTGCAATCCTTTGCTAAAATATATACAAGTATTTTTTCAATTACCAGCCTTTTGCTCTTTATGCAATTTATTGTCTTTTCATACTGCCGTCTTTTGAAAAATATTTGATTATTGAAGCTTCCCCTACTTCTAACAACGATATATACTAAGCTAGGAACTTTTGGTCCTCTTTTTTAAGGTTTTTGAATTGTTGTAATCCCTTGTCAAAATATCGAGTCATCATTTCTAATATTTACTTATTTTCGTTTTTTGGGCCTTCGTACTGACATTATAAAACTGGTTACGTCCAAACCTGTAAGCTTAATCTCCTAGCGAGTGGATTTTATCTAAAAAAAAAAAAAAATAATTTTAAGAATTTCATAATGACTTTAGCGATTCTGAACTGAACTTAAAAATTTTTCAATTTTTTTTCATGTCTTAAACACATTGCTTATCAAACAGTTCGTGGTAACAAACTGTAAGTGAGAGGCGAATCGGCTCAATAGTAACCGAAACTCTTAAAAACAGAATTTTGATACAAATACATACATCAAAGAATAGGATTTTTATGCTGACTTAATTTCTAAAAAAGGGGGAAATCCCACCATCAGATTCAGCGTATCAAAGAACCTTACTGTAGAGGTCTCAAGCTCATATCTTCAAAATTGTAGAATTGTATATTTTGCCAGAAGAAAGATCAGAGATGCGTATTTCTTCGTTTTTTATTTTTCCTTTTTTCCAGGGGTGATAACATAGTACAAGACGTCTTTGCATAAAACAAAAATTAAGGCTCTTAACGAATTTTCGCAAACTTTTGCCCTATCTAAATCGTTTATATATACATATATATATATATATATATATATATATATATATATATATATATATATATATATATATATATATATATATATATATATATATATATATATATATATATATATATATATATATATATATATATATATATATATACATATATATATATATATATGATTAGATTATTTGATTTTATTTTTGCTCATTTTTTGTTTAATGGAGTTCTTTACTTTCCTTTGAAAAACTTATTTTGTGGAAAAAGTTTTTTTTTAATTAATTTCTGTTCGTTTATATTGACATAGTTTTTTAAGACTTTATAGTTTGGCCTGCTATTTGTATGCTGGAGAAAAATTTTCAGCAGTTTTTAACAACATACACCCTTTTAAAAATCTGAACACAAATAGTACTGTTTAATTTAGTTTCATACCTCCTCTAGTTGACTGAAATGGAAAATTTGATACCATTCGCAAAAAAATCTGTTTGCTTTCTTTGATAGCTTGGATACACTTACGCTATTTTGATTTGGTTAAATTTCAAGAGCAGAAATAACCCCGAAAGTTTGAACATAATACCCTTAGTCGTTCTTGGGATACTGCTGAGATGCCTTATTGGGAATTAGCATTATCACAGTACATTTTCATTTAATCTTAAGGCAACATTTAGTTTTTAAACATAATGCGAAAATGGGAGGGTGGGCGCGGGAAGGTGGGAGTGGAAGGGGGATTAGTTAACCTCCAATCACTTTCGACTATTAAAAAGGGCATCAGCCCTTTCTATTTTCAATCGAATGAGCCACTTTCGAAGTTCTCACAACAACTCCTTCGATACGAAGTGCCCTGATCTGAACAATAACAACAACAAAGATAACACTAATCACTTTTATTAAAAAGGGCACTAGCCCTTTGAATTTCAAATTGAATGAGCCCTTTTTTGAAGTTTCTATGACAACGCCTCCTATAAAAACCTTATATGCCCCCAGGGCATAACTTAAACCCTTGCCCTGAGAGCTGTGGGGGAGTACCCTCCTCAAAAACATATTTTCCATCTGGAAATCAACTACGCTGAACAAAATGGCTATCTCAAAATTTTTATTGGATGTGTTTGGGGGAATGATGGACGCGGGGGGGGGGTAGTTTCCCTCCGATCACTTTCGACTATTAAAAAGGGCACTAGCCCTTTGAATTTACAATCGAATGAGCCCATTTTGAAGTTTCTACGACAACGCCCTCTATAAAAACCTTTATACCCCCAGAGAATAACTTAAAACCCTTGCCCATGAGGGTTGTGGGGGAGTGTCCTCCTCAAAAAAATATTTTCTATCTGCAAATCAACTAGCCTATACCGGGGAATTATGGGCGTGGGGGGGGGCTAGTTACCCTCCAATCACTTTCGACAATTAAAAGGGCACTAGCCCTTTGAAATTTATAATCGAATGAGCCTGTTTTGAAGTTTCTACGACAACGCCTTCTATAAAAACCTTATATGCCCCCAGGGCATAACTTAAAACCCTTGCCCTGAGGATTGTGGGGGACTGTCCTCCTCAAAAACATATTTTCCGTCCGGTAATCAACTACGCGGAACAAAATGGCTATTTCAAAATTTTGATTGGATGTGTTTGGGAGAATGATGGGCGTGGGGGGGGGGGCTAGTTGCCCTCCAATCACTTTCGACTATTAAAAAGGGCAATAACCCTTTGAATTTCCAATCGAACGAGCCTGTTTTGAAGTTTCTACGACAATGCTTTCTATAAAAACCTTGTATGCCCCCAGGGCATAAATTAAAACTCTTGTCCCGAGGGTTGTGGGGGAGTATCCTCCTCAAAAACATATTTTCCATCAGGAATTCAACTACGCTGAACCGAATGGCTATTTCAATATTTCGATTGGATGTGCTTGGGGGAACGATGGGCGCGGGGGGCCTGTTGCCCTCTAATCACTTTCGACTATTAAAAAGGGCACTAGCTCTTTGAATTTCCAATCAAATGAGCCCCTTTTGAAGTTTCTATGACAACGCCTTCTATAAAAAACCTTATATGCCCCCAAGGCATAGGTTAAAACCCTTGCCCTAAGGGTTGTGGGGGCGGGTCCTCCTCAAAAACATATTTTCTTCCTGGAAATCAACTACGCTGAACAAAATGGCTATCTCAAAATATTGATTGGATGTTTTTGAGGGAATGATGGGCGTGGGGAGGGGAGGGGGCTAGTTGTCTTTCATTAAAAACTTTATATGTCGCCAGGCCATAACTTACAACCCTTGCCCTGAGGGCCGTCGGGGGGGGGGCGGGGTTGTCATCCTTAAAGAACTGATTTCCAAAACTTCCAACTACGTTGAGTAAAATTGCTATCTAAAAATGTTGATTGGATGTGTTTGGGGAAAAGGTGGACGTGAGAGGGGTGTTAGTTACCCTCAAATCGCTTTTGACTATTAAAAACGGTACTAGCCCTTTGAATTTCAAATCGAATGAACCCTTTTTCAAGTTTCTACGACAAAGAATTCAATAATAAACCTTATATGCCCCCAGGGCATAACTTATAATCCTTGCCCTGAGGGTTGTGGGGTAGTGTCATCCTAAAAAAATTTTTTTTTTATCTGGAAATCAACTACGCTGAACAAAATGGCTATCTAAAAATTCGTATTGGTTAAGTTTTGGGGGAATGATGGGCGTGGGGGGGGCTAGTTGCCCTCCAATCACTTTTGACTATTAAAAAGGGCACTAGCCCTTTGAATTTCCAATCAAATGAGCTTCTTTTGAAGTTTCTACGACAACGCCTTCTTTAAAAACCTTATATGCCCCCAGGGCATAACTTAAAAGCCTTGCCCTGAGGGCTCTGGGGGAGTATCCTCCTCAAAAACATATTTTCTATCTGGAAATCAGCTACGCTGAACGAAATGGCTATTTCAAAATTTTGATTGGATGTGTTTGGGGGAATGATGGGTGTGGGGGGGGGGGGCTTGTTTCCCTCGAATCTTTTTCGACTATTCAAAGGGCCAATCAAATGAGCCTATTTTGAAATTTTTACGACGACCCCTTCCATATGAAGTGCCCTGCTCTAAAGGAAAAAATAATAAATAGTACATTGAGCCAACATCGCTTTTATATGCCCTCAGGGCATAACGTAAAACCCTTGCCCCGAGGGTTTTGGGGGAGTGTCCTCCTTAAAAACATATTTTCTATCTAGAAATCAACTACGCTGAACAAAATGGCTATCTCAAAATTTTGATTGGATGTGTTTGGGGGAATGATGGGTGTGGGGGGGGGGGCTTGTTCCCCTCCAATCTTTTTCGACTATTAAAAAGGGCACTAGCCACTCCAATTTCGAATCGAATGACCTCTTTTCGAAGTTTCTACGACAACTCTTTCTATACAAAGTACCCGGGTATGGAGGAAAAAAAAAACACATTGTGCCCACATCGTTCTTTACTGAGGCAGCGAGCTAGCGCTGCCTAAACTCATGTATTATTAGGGCGCTTTGCTTTATTATTAGACTTGGTACAGATAAAAACCCGTGAGGTAGTATTACAAATCTTACCCGTTGACTTATGAAGGCAAAGCCCTCCCTTTTTTGGGGGGGAAGGTGGCATAACATCTAACCGTCAGGAGCACTAACGTCATTTCGTCTACAAAATCCGTCATAACATCGACAGAAAAATCCGTCAGAACCACTAACCGTCATAGTATCTAAAATTTTAAAACTTTAGGTTTTTCGGGTTTAGGGGTGAAAAGGTACCTAGGTTAGGTTAAATTTTTAATTTATGCTATGCTTTGCCCCCCCCCCCCCCTGATGTGCAAATATATTACCGAAATTTGTTTCTAAACTATTATATACTTATCACTATTATATAAACTTATATTTTTTTTAGATGTTATGACGGTTAGTGGTTCTGACGGATTTTCCTTTTAGATGTTATAACATTTAGTGCTTGTGACGGTTAGTCGAAATGGTAGCACCCCCTGTTTTTAATTGTTTGTCCTGCTTGTAAAAAAGTCAGTGCCATACCTATAGGTAAAAACTATAGTTTTTCCTCAAAACCAAATAGAAATTCGCTGAAGAAGTACTTATTCAAAAGAAAATCTAGAGTTCGGTGAACTTTTCTGATAAAACAATGTTTGTGGCATGTGGTGATACAGTTCTTGCAACATTTAGTTATTTCATAAATTGATAGGGCTGGGGAATCAAACCCTTAATTACTCTGCTGGACATGTCTAAAAACGTCCAAGGACTGAATTTCAGCATCTTGGTTAATTGACTTGTCCTACTTTTAAACATTCTTGCCTTGATCATAAGAAAGGGTGTGCTAAGAAATTCTAGGTTTTTGAGAATGTGCCCTCTACCGCCTCCCCCTCTACCTCCCCTTCCCCAGCCATAGCTTAAAGTACTCGTATTTGGCAGCTGGTCCCAAACCGTTAGAAAGTCTTCAACTAGTTTCTCGATAAATCCTTTCAGCTTCATACATAAAGCACTTACTTTCTTTTCTAAAAGCTTTGTTTGATTCATCTTTTCGCTTGTTTAGCTTCCTAACAAATAGAATAGAATAAGAGTAGGGTACGGATTGAATCGATAAAGCAAAGGCCAGGTGATGGTTTCGGTGAAAAGAGTCTGCATAACAAACCCCAGGCAGATGTTGAAACTTTTATTGATGAGCTTATTGGGGTGCGCGCCTATTTTCCCTTTCCAGTCTTCCCGTGCCGAAAAGATGAATAAGATTGATTTTTATAATACCAATTCAAAATTAATCTTACGAAGGTATTGGTTATTGTTGCTAGCTTCCAATAGATACCCTATCAAGTGTTCCGCTTCCCTTCTTTCTTTCTTTCTTTTTTTTTACCTTTAATTGCAGGAATTGGAGCTTACAAGACACATGTATGGACCAGCATCCTCTTTACGCGAAATATATGAAGCTGATATAGTTTGCTTTGAGTTCGACTCCTTGATCTATTTGACTCCTTGATTTATATATATATATATATATATATATATATATATATATATATATATATATATATATATATATATATATATATATATATATATATATATATATATATATATATATATATATATATCGTTCAAATTCGATCCCTCCAATCTGTTCCTGATATAATACCGATTTATGCTATTATGGTGGTATGAGTGCACTCAGTTTCTTCGGTCTACATTGCAGCTTCACTGGGAGTAGGTTTCAGCTGTGAGTAGATGCCAAATTCTTAAATAAATTGGATACATTCAAAACTCTCCAAATTCAAAACTTGAGGCTCACTTACCTCCTCCAACACTCTTGGAGAATTTTAAATTGATCCACAATCCCTTGACTAGATATGTGAGAAACGCTATTTTGATAATCTGGTAGCATAGTATCATATATAGACCCCGGTGCCACGCCAGCGCATCGACCTAAAACCGCCACCTAGAGGCCCGGTTGACCACCATCGAAATGTCGCTACGCCACCGGCGCACCGCACGCGCGCCGCCACCGGCAGATGCGGCGGCGTTTGACTGACTTTGAATTAATTTTGCGGCAATTCTTTATTGCGTCAACCGCAAAGTCGGAGCTTTTCCTTCTCGTGTGGTTTAATATTTCGATTTTCCTGATTAGAAATCAAGCAGGGCTTGCACTATCCCCGAATTTTCGGGTATTTCTCCGAAAATGTATGCGTTAAGTATCTCGATTTTCCTGATTAAGAATCAAGCAGGGCTTGCACTATCCTTGAATTTTCGGGGATTTCCCCGAAAATTTATGTGTCACCCCGAAAAAAAATTGTTTCACCGAATCCCCGAAAATCATCCAATCACGGTGCCATCCCTAGTGATTTATCAACAGTGACTATCCCTGTCAAATATTACTTTTTACACCATGATTCTTCACTATTCTTTTGTTCGTTAATTTTCGTCTCTTGTGTTACTTTGCACATAAACCAGACAGATACAATTGCATTATACACGGTTCTTCATATATTGACAAAAGTATCGTCTTTCTGAAATTAAATTAAAAAAACTTTTTTAACTGAAAGTAAGGAGCGACATTAAAACTTAAAACGAACAGCAATTATTCCGTATATGAAAGGGGCTATCCCCTCCTCAACGCCTCGATTTTTACGCTAAAGTTTTTTATTGTTTTAAAAAGTAGAGTGGTGAAAAAGAGTCAAACTTTAGCGCAAAGAGCGAGGCGTTGAGGAGAAGACAGCTCTTTTCATATATTGAATAAATGCTGTTCGTCTTAAGTTTTAAAGTCATTCCTTACTTTCAGTTAAAAAAGACTTGTTTTTTATATAATTTTGAACATTTTTCAACTAATACAGGTTCGATTTTGGCTCACCGGCAGGAAAAATTAAAATACAATTTGCATATTAATTTTGGTAGATTTATTCCGGATATGAAGGGTCGCCCCCTCCTCAATACCTTGCTGTTTACGCTAAAGCTGTTAACACTTTTAAAAAAGTTTCCTATTTTAATTAAACAGCCCCTGTGTTTCAATTTTAGTAAACAGTCAAAATTTAGCTTAAAAAATAAGGTGTTGAATTATGCCATATATGGCATAATTACTATTTGTTTTTCAAATAATTCCGGTAAATCTGAGTCACCCTCTATGAAATATACCCCTCTCTCTCACGGAAAACTCCTCTGAGGAAATTTCATCCAACGTAAAGTGCGCCTCTCTTCCGGCAAATTCCCTCCAGACAGTTCCTTCCTCTCTGAGAATCCTCCCCTCTCTGTAAAATTGCTAGTGGACGATTCACCCTGAAAGATTCCCGTTAAAATTTTTTCATTGGAATAAGATTTTAATCTCTAATCGGTTTCTCGATCAATCCGGAAATGCCCGCTTCCGTGGAAATTATTTCCTAGAAAACAAAACGCGCGGGAAAAAGCACCCGGATAATTCCCCCGGAACATCTCCATATAAAACATTAGGCAAAGAGAATGTAAGACAATTAAAAGAATTTCCTATAGTAATTCTGTCAAAACCGCCCCAGTGCATGGGCGCCCATAAGGGGGGGGGGACAAGGGTGCGCTAGCCCCCCTGGATGAATGATGGTGTCATATATTTGCATTATTCTAAAAAACTTTCCACAGGATAAGTTTTCGAAGAAAAGTAAAGAGCTCTATTAAACCAAAAATGGGCAGAAATAAAGTCAAATAATCTTCCAATCGTAAAACAACCACAAATCACTTTCAACAATTAAATGAAACTCAAACGAACAGGAATTATAATAAATAGCCGAGTCAAACTCAAAACGAGCAAAAATTAACATTACTAGGGCTGACAACCCCCATGCCGGTGTGCGTGGACCTGAACCACCGTGTAACTGAACCACAAGCAACTGAAGCCCTGTAACTGAACCCCTGTAACTGAACCACCGTGTAACTGAACCACCGTGCAACTGAACCCCCGTGCAACTTAAGCCTCGTGTAATTGAATCACTGGGCAACTGAACCCCATATAACTAAACCCTCGTGTAACTAAACTCCCATGCAACTCAACCCCATTTAACTGAACCCCCATGTAACTTAACCCCCATGTAACTAAACCCCCGTGTAACTGAACCCCCATGCAACTAAACCACCATGTAACTAAACCCCTGTGTAACTAAAACCCCGTGCAACTGAGCGACCGTACAACTGAACCACCATGCAACTGAACCACCGTGCAACTTAACAACAGTACAACTGATCCTTCGTGTAACTGAACCACCATGCAACTGAACCCCCGTGCAACTGAACTACATTGTAACTAAACCACCGTGAAACTGAATCACTGTGAAACTGAACCCTCCTGCAACTAAGCCATAGTGTAACTAAACGATTTCACCAAAGTAGGTAATGAACCTTTTTCAAACCAAATGATAAACAAATACGAGCGTCGAAAATATCATAACAAGAAAACAACAAAACAAGCAAAGTGGTAACAAAAATTATAGTATTTAGACGGTGAGATTCGCCGTTTACCTCCCCCCCTTCACCCCCACCCCCTCCCCCCTTAAGAAACATCCCTTAAGGAAAATACCCCGCGGAAAATAACACCTCACGGAAAATACTCCCCTCCCAGAGAATACCTACCCGTGGAAAATACCCCCCACACAAAAAAATACCTCTTGCGGCTGGTTAGTCTCCAATCGCTTTCGGCTTATAAAAAAAAATGACTAAAAATGCCTGGGGGTTATCAAACAAACTCTACCTCCATCCTCCTGTCGCCTCTCCCTTAGAGCTAATTCTGTATTTATTTGAAGGCTCAATGAGAACTGAGATGTTTTGGCATCAAAATGCACCCTTTGAGGTATCTCCCTCTCTTCCTAGCTACAAAACAATCAGACAACCCCATTGCAGAAGTTTCAGTTCCTTTTTAAGTCTTTTTGATTTGTCTATTGCTTACAGATAGTATTTGTCATCGGGACACATACGGATTAACATTGGAATTCTATTTAGGATGGGGGGTTTTCTGGAGGATCTTTCATGAGAAGATTGTATTTGCACGGAGGGGGGGGGGGTCAATATTTAAACATAAATTCCTCTTTTCCACTTCCCTTAGAACTTCTCAATTAAACTAAAAAATATTTAATTTTTTAAAGAAGATATTTAAATTTTGAAAACCATAATATCCGCGAGGGGGGGTATTTTCCAGGTGATGAGGTTCCTTGGATGGAGGAGGGGAAATTTTCCGTGGGGGAGGGGGATAAACGCTTAGAGCCGTAGAAAGTGACAGGGTGAAGGAAACCCCTATTAATAGACATAAAAAAAAGAGAAATAAATCTGGATTTAAGAGTTTATGACGTCCGATTTTCTTTGTTTCTGTGACAACAAAACACAACATTTTTATAAATCATCTTGACAGTAATTTATATAAAGACTTAAAAAAACAAACAATTCCAACAAGGTTGAACATGTAAAGATTCTAACTTGTGTTTTACCCAATGTAAGCACAGTGGTTGAGTTGCACGAGGGTTCAGTTACACGAGGGTTCAGTTGCACCGGGGTTCAGTTGGACGATGGTTCAGTTGCAGCGTGGTTCAGTTGCACGGTGGTTCAGTTGCACGGTGGTTCAGTTGCAATGTGGTTCAGTTGTACGGTGGTTCACTTGCACGGGGGTTCAGTTATATGGTGGTTCAGTTACACGGGAGTTTAGTTAAAAGGGGTTGAGTTGCAAGGGGGTTGAGTTGCACGAGGGTTCAGTTAAAGAGGGTTTCGTTCCATGAGGGTTCAGTAGCACGAGGGTTCAGTTGCACGGGGGTTCAGTTGCACGGTGGTTGAGTTGCAAGGTGGTTCAATTGCACGGTGGTTCAGTTGTAAGGTGGTTCAGTTACACGGTGGTTCAGTTACAGGAGTTCAGTTGCTTGGGGTTCAGTTACACGGTGGTTCAGTCACAATGGAACCACCCCCCGCCTTCTCAAGACCAGAACATAACATAAGCTTTACTGAAAAAAAGACCGTTGATTGTCAGTTTAATTTACCTATACTGATATTTATTCCTTAAAATTAAAATTTTTTTTTTTTAAAGTGAGTAAAATTTTTTTTTTATTATTTAAATGAAAAAAAGTGAAAACATTTAAGTATTTTTTGTTTTCAGTAAAGCGCATTTATGTTCTGGTCTTGAGAAGGCCTGGGGGTTATCAGCCTTATTAATGTTAATTTTTGTTCCTTTCAAGTTTAACTCGGCTATTTATTCTAATTTCTGTTCATTTTGAGTTTCATTTATTTATTGATAGTGATTTGTGGTAGTTTTGCGCTTGGATGATTACTTGACTTCATTTCTGCCTATTTTTGGCTTAATGAAGCTCTTTACTTTTCTTAGAAAAGCTTTTTTTGTGGAAAAAGTCATTTTAGATGAATTTATGTTCGTTTTTTATTGACAAAGTCATATTCATAAAAAAAAATCTCTTCAGTTTTTTTTTTCTATAAGAATCAATAGTTTGGCCTAATTGTGGGGGTTTTGACATGCCCAATATCCCTAAAGACATAGTTGCTGGACCGTTCTACTATGCTGAACAAAACAGTTGTCTCAAAATTTTGACTAGATGTGTTTGGGAAATGAATCGGCTTGAGAGGCTGATTGTCTTCCAATCTCTTTGTAGTCTTAGAAAGGACCCTAGAACTTTTAATTTTGAATCGAATTAGCTTTCTTTATATGTTTCGAAGATATTTCTAGCTATTATAGAGATACTGCCTATGATATTGCTTATACGCCTTTTTGAAAACCTGCTTGTGTATAGTTTTTTCGTTTAATTGGAACGCCCCTAAACGCTTTCAGGAAGTTTCACCCTAATGACCTTAGCATCTTCAGTTGCAGCAATTATAGTTTTAGTATACTAAAAGTATACAAATAGTGCTTTCTGGCTAGTTCAAAATCCTCCACAACTTGCTCTTAAAGATCTAACTTAATAATATAAATTGTTCTTGAGATATTGCTTTGTCCCCTTTTTGAAAGTTCACATTCTTATAGTTTGTTTTTATTTAGTTCAACATCTGCCTAAATATTTCTTAAATTTGATTACTGAAGACATTGTTATATTATCTTTGGATTATTGGCTCCAAAATGGCCGTCTCACAATTAAGATCGAATGTGTCTGGGGAAAAGAGGATATCAGGGAGAGCGGGGGGGGGCTATTTTTTCTCCATCATGCTTGACTCTTAAAATGGAACTAGAAGTATTCATTTCCAATCACATGAGCCTCCTCTAAAGTTCACAAGACCACCTCTTCATAAAAACCTTACATCCCCCGGGGCATAACTTAGAGCCCTTATCCCCACACTTTGGGCGGTTCTGTCAACCCCAAAGGCAGTGTTATGAGATCTTTGGACTATTTTTGAACAAATGTATATCTGAAAAATTCTATCGGATGCATTGGAGTAGTAATCAACCTTATACTTCTATGGGGCCCCCGTACCAAACAGATTTTTCTGGTATTCTATTCTACAGGTCATTACACCTTTGCCAAGAGACTTACGCAATTTACGGACAATTTTTTCTGACGTAGATTTCTAGTTCAAGATATACAAGTTTTTTTTAGGTTAAATCCGTGGTCATTCATCTGTAAGTTGATTAGTAGGTTTTTTTTTTTAAAATTTGCTAATAGGTTTTTAAGACTCTTAATACGAATGCTACATGCATTCCATTTTTGTAACTAGGAGCGAGATTGTGTGATGCTATAAGACTGGTTTCGCTTCATGGGTTCATTAATAGAAAGACTAATGTTTTTGAAAAGGGTAATTACTTCTTTAGTTTACGAGATTTGCGAATTTTTTGCGAAAAGGTATTTCCGTAAAGGTATTGCGATGGTTAAGAATGCCTCACGAGTAATTAAAGAATGGGATGCTTGCATCAACAATACAAAGAATATGCTCAGATACTTAATAGATTTGACGCCTACAAGAGACATTGGTAGAAGGTATTCAATAGCTTAATTGAAAAGTAACGATAGAATGACATTGTGACTTGACCTAGCTTTACCTCTCCGATGTGGTCTGTATAATACACAAGTGATGATTTGCACAGTGTTGTCAATTTTAAATAGTTTAGAAATAAAAAAAATTAACAAGAAATGGCTGAAAAGTGTTTTGAGGGAGTTGAGTTGCACGAGGGTTCAGTTACATGCGGATTCAGCTACACGGGGATTAGTTAAATGGGGTCGAGTAGCACGGAGGTTCAGATGTACAGGGTTTCGGTTATACAGGGGTTCAGTTACATGGGGGGTTCAGATGTACAGGGTTTCGGTTATACAGGGGTTCAGTTACAGGGGGGGTTCAGTTATGTTTTCTGATTTTGTGTGTTCGCAAGAAAATAACTGGTCTTTTAGCAAACTTAGCCATAGCTACCTGAAACTCTGCATAAATATCTTCATTTTTAATCTAATTGCATAGCTACTAAAGGATCATTGAACATTTTTTCTGATTTTGTGTGACCACCCGGCACCACCGATGCCTCCTGAGTCCCCCATTATAATACTTTTTAAGGCTTTATTATATCTTTTCAGAACAAATTATTATTTTAGGGAATTATTTCGGTGAAACAGTTAGAGACATTTGAACGGTGTTGTGAGGTCCCTTACCACAACCCTAAAGGGCTCCGATCCCCCCACCCCAACCCCGAAGGAAGCCCCCGGACAGCAAAGGTTCTCTGGACCCCCAAAGGACCCCCGGCGCCCCCGATGCCTCCTGAGTCCCCCATTATAATACTTTTTAAGGCTTTATTATATCTTTTCAGAACAAATTATTATTTTGGGGAATTATTTCGGTGAAACAGTTAGAGACATTTGAACGGTGTTGTGAGGTCCCTTACCACAACCCCAAAGGGCTCCGATGGCCCCAACCCCACCCCCAACGCAGCCCCCCGACAGCCAAGGTTGTCTGGCCCCCCCAAGGACCCCCGGCGTCCCGATGCCTCCTGAGTCCCCCATTATAATACTTTTTAAGGCTTTATTATATCTTTTCAGAACAAATTATTATTTCAGGCAATTATTTCGGTGAAACAGTTAGAGACATTTTAAGAGATGATTTTAGAAAAGGACTTGAGGGTGGAACTCTGTGGTCGTTATAATACACAAGTTCCATTTGAACGGTGTTGTGAGGTCCTTTACCACAACCCTAAAGGGCTCCGATCCCCCCACCCCCACCCCGAAGGAAGCCCCCGGACAGCAAAGGTTCTCTGGATCCCCCAAAGGACCCCTGGCGCCCCGATGCCTCCTGAGTCCCCCATTATAATACTTTTTAAGGCTTTATTATATCTTTTCAGAACAAATTATAATTTTAGGGAATTATTTCGGTGAAAGAGTTAGAGAGATTTTAAGAGGGTTGTGAGGTCCCTTACCACAACCCCAAAGGGCTCCAATCCCCCCCCCCCCACCCCGAAGGAAGCCCCCGGACAGCAAAGGTTCTCTGGACCCCCAAAGGACCCCCGGCGCCCCGATGCCTCCTGAGTCCCCCATTATAATACTTTTTAAGGCTTTATTATATCTTTTCAGAACAAATTATTATTTTAGGCAATTATTTCGGTGAAACAGTTAGAGACATTTTAAGAGATGATTTTAGAAAAGGACTTGAGGGTGAAACTCTGTGGTCGTTATAATACACAAGTTCCATTTGAACGGTGTTGTGAGGTCACTTACCACAACCCCAAAGGGCTCCGATCCCCCCACCCCAACCCCGAAGGAACCCCGTGGTCCTCAAAGGTTCTCTAGGCTCCCAAAGGGGCCCCCGGCGCCCCAAAGACTCCCGAGCCTCCATTATAATACTTTTTAAGGCTTTATTATATCTTTTCAGAACAAATTATTATTTTAGGGAATTATTTCGGTGAAACAGGCCCTCATAGGTGTTTGTTGTCTGAAACCTATAGTTTGGGATGAATAGTTTGCTATTTCAAGCTTTTCTGAGCTGAAGTTTCTTAGTATTTCATAGGTGTGTGTTGTCTGAAACTTATGATTTGAGGTATGTATTTTGCTATTTCCGACTTTTCATAACCAGATTTCTTAGTCTTTCTTAGGTATGTGGTGTCTGAAACCAATGATTTGGGATGTGTGGGTTGCTATTTTTTGAATTTTCTGAGCTGGATTTTTTAGCCTTTCGTTGGTGTGTGTTGACTGAAACCTATGATTTGGGAATGAGTGGTTTGCTATTTTTGACTTTTCTGAGTTAGATTTCTTAGCATTTCATAGGTGTGTGCTTTCAGAAAATTATGGTTTGTGAGGTGTAGTTTGCTTTTTGGACATTTCAGAGCTAGGATTCTTAGTCCCTCATAGGTGTTTGTTGTCTGAAACTTCTAGTTTGGGATGAGTAGTTGGATATTTCAGACTTTTCTGAGCTAAGGTTTCTTAGTATTTCGTAGGTGAAGCTTCCACGTCAGTTTTAAGTTCACCAAGACATAAAAAATTTAAAGTTCAGTTCTAATTTTTCCATAGAAGATAGGAAAAGTTATACTATTAATGTGATTATTTTCTATGAAGATAGAAAGTTTCAATTTAATTCTAAATTTTCTTAAATTCAGTTCCGACTTTTCTCAAAGAGATGAGAAAATTTAAAGTTCAATTCAAAATTTTATCAACAAAGTCAAGGAAAGTTCAAGTTCCCTACTGAATTTTACCAAAGAACACAATTCAATTCTAATTTATCCAGAAAAAATAAAAATCTTCCACTTAAGTTCTTTATTTCACAAAGACATAAAGAAATTTAAAGTTGAATTCTAAATTTTTCAGTGGAAGATAGAAAAAGTAATACCATACTTGAGAATATTTTCACAGAAGATAAAAATCTTTAGTTCAATTTTAAATTTTTTCAATGAAGTGAAGAAAAGTTCAAGGTCCATACTGAATTTTACCAAAGAACACAATTCAATTCTAATTTATCCAGAGAAAATAAAAATCTTCCATTTAAGTTCTTTATTTCACAAAGACATAAGGAAATTTAAAGTTCAATTCTAAATTTTTCAGTGGAGGATAGAAAAAGTAATACCATACTTGTGAATATTTTCCCGGAAGATAAAAAGTTCTAGTTCAATTTAAAATTTTCTCAACAAAGTGAAGAAGAATTCAAGTTCTCTTCTGAATTTTACCAAAGATCACAATTCAATTCTAATTTCACCAGAGAAAATAAAAATCTTCCACTTCAGTTCTTTATTTAACAATGACATAAATAAATTCAAAGTTCAATTCTAAATTTTTCGGTGGAAGATAGAAAAAGTAATATCATACTTGTGAATATTTTCACGGAAGATAGAAAAGTTCTAGTTCAATTTAAAATTTTCTCAATGAAGTGAAGAAAAGTTCAAGTTCTCTACTGAATTTTACCAAAGAACACAATTCAATTCTAATTTCTCCAGAGAAAACAAAAATCTTCCACTAAAGTTCTTTATTTTACAAAGACATAAAGAAATTTAGAGTTCAATTCAAAATTTTTCGATGGAAGATAGGAAAAGTAATACCATACTTGTGAATATTTTCCCGAAAGATAAAAAGTTCTAGTTCAATTCAAAATTTTCTCAACAAAGTGAAGAAGAATTCAAGTTCTCTTCTGAAATTTACCAAAGAACACAATTCAATTCTAATTTCACCACATAAAATAAAAATCTTCTACTTCATATCTTTATCTCGCAATGACATAAATAAATTTAAAGTTCAATTCTAAATTTTTTGGTGGAAGATAGAAAAAGTAATACCATACTTGTGAATATTTTCTCGAAAAGATGAAAAATTTAAAATACTGTTCCAAATTTTTCACAGAAGATAAAAAGGTTCAAGTTCTCTTCGGAATTTTACCAAAGAACACAATTCAATTCTAATTTCTCCAGAGAAAATAAAAATCTTCCACTTAAGTTCTTTATTTCACAAAAACATAAAGAAATTTAAAGTTCAATTCTAAATTTTTCGGTGGAAGATAGAAAAAGTAATACCATACTTGTGAATATTTTCCCAGAAGATAAAAGTTCTAGTTCAATTTACAATTTACTCAACGAAGTGAAGAAAAGTTCAGTTTCTCTTCTGAATTTTACCAAAGAAAATTCTTTCTTGACCTTACCTCCTGGATCAATAAAAAAGACATATCACTCAAGAAATTATGACAAAATTCTAAGTGAGTAACAAACTGTTTCTTGAATCCTCCTCCTGAATGCACAATACAGTTATTTCATTTAAGAAATTACGAAAAAATTGTAAACAAGTAACAAACTCTTTCTTGAATACACCTCTTTGATACACAATTCAGAAATTTCATTTAATAAATTATCAAAAATTGTAAATAAGTAGCAAATTCTTTCTCGAATTCGCTTCCTGGATCAATAAAAAACAGATTTCATTCAAGAAATTATGACAAAATTCTAAGTAAGCAACAAACTCTTTCTTGAAGTTACCTCATGGATACATAATGCTGAAGTTTCATTTAAGAAATTATGAAAAAATTGTAAGCAAGTAACAAACTCTTTCCTGAAGTCACCTCGTGGATACACAATGCAGAAATTTCATTAAAGAAATTATGAAAAAATTTTAAGTAAGTAGCAAATTCTTTCTTGAATTCGCCTCTTGGATAAACAAAAAAGTCATTTCATTCAAGAAATTATGACAAAATTCTAAAATAAGTAACAAATCCTTTCTTGAAATTACCTCATGGATACACAACGCTTTATTGTTTTCACGACTTAGATACACGATGTAGAAATTTAATTCAAGAAATTATAAAAAAAGGAAAGTAAGTAACAAACTCTTTATTGATTTTCATCTCTTGGATACAAAAAACTTGGCACCTTTCCAAACGAGCGGGGATTCCCCACTGGTTCCTACACATTGCAAAAAAAGTGACGTCTCTGTGTCGTCTCGGTGTCGTCTCTGTGATGACACACACACATAGAGACGAGACACGCACAGACAAGACACACAAACAGAGTCATAGTGAGAGAGATATCCAAAAGTTGGGTTGATCTAGGTACACTTAGAGTGCCGCGCCACTCTAAGTGAACCTAGATCAACCCAACTTTTTGGATATCTCTTTCACTATGACTCTGTTTGTTTGTCGTGTCTGTGCGTGTCTCGTCTCTATGTGTGTGTGTCATCACAGAGACGATACAGAGACGACACAGAGACGTCACTTTTTTTGCAATGTGTAGGAACCAGTGGGGAATCCCCGCTCGTTTGGAAAGGTGCCAAGTTTTTTGTATCCAAGAGATGAAAATCAATAAAGAGTTTGTTACTTACTTTCCTTTTTTTATAATTTCTTGAATTAAATTTCTACATCGTGTATCTAAGTCGTGAAAACAATAAAGCGTTGTGTATCCATGAGGTAAATTCAAGAAAGGATTTGTTACTTATTAGAATTTTGTCATAATTTCTTGAATGAAATGACTTTTTTGTTTATCCAAGAGGCGAATTCAAGAAAGAATTTGCTACTTACTTACAATTTATGATAATTTTTTCCTAATCTATTGAATGAAATTTCCGTATTGTGTATCCAAGAGTTGACTTCAAGAAAGAAATTGTTACTTACTGAGAATTTTTTCATAATTTCTTGAATTAAATTTCTACATCGTGTATCTAAGTCGTGAAAACAATAATGATTTTGTTACTTACTTGGAATTTTGTTATAATTTCTTGAATGAAATGTCTTTTTGTTTATCCAGCAGGTGAATTCAAGAAAGAATTTGCTACTTACTTACAATTTTTTCATAATTTCTTTAATGAAATTTGTGCATTGTGTATCCACGAGTTGACTTCAGGAAAGAGTTTGTTACTTGCTCACAATTTTTTCATAATTTCTTAAATGAAATTTCTGAATTATGTATTCACGAGCTAAATTCAAGAAAGCGTTTGTTACTTACTTAAAATTTTTTCATAATTTCTTGAATGAAATGTCTTTTTTATTGATCCAGGAGGTGAATTCGAGAAAGAATTTGCTACTTACTGACAATTTTTGATAATTTCTTTAATGAAATTTCTTCATTGTGTATCCACAAGGTGTATCAAGAAAGTTTGTTACTTGCTTACAATTTTTTCGTAATTTCTTAAATGAAATAACTGTATTGTGCATTCAGGAGGAGGATTCAAGAAACAGTTTGTTACTTACTTAGAATTTGTCATAATTTCTTGAATGAAATGTCTTTTTATTTATCCAGGAGGCGAGTTCAAGAAAGAATTTGCTTTAGTAAAATTCAGAAGAGAAATTGAACTTTTCTTCACTTCGTTGAGAAAATTGTAAATTGAACTAGAACTTTTTATCTTCCGGGAAAATATTAACAAGTATGGTATTAATTTTTCTATCTTAAACTTAAAAATTTATATTTTAAATATAAATTTATTTATGTCTTTGTTAAATAAATAAATTAATTGATATATTTTTTTTTTCTATTGAGAAATTATAATTGAATTGTGTTCTTTGGTAAAATTCCTAAGAGAACTTGAAATTTTTTATCTTCTGTGAAAAATTTGGAACAGTATTTTAAATTTTTCATCTCTTCGAGAAAATATTCACAGGTATGGTATTACTTTTTCTATCTTCCACCGAAAAGTTTAGAATTGAACTTTAAATTTCTTTATGTCTTTGTGAAATAAAGAACTTAAGTGGAAGATTTTTATTTTCTCTGGTGAAATTAGAATTGAATTGTGTTCTTTGGTAAAATTCAGAAGAGAACTTGAATTTTTCTTCACTTCGTTGAGAAAATTTTAAATTGAACTAGAACTTTTATCTTCTGGGAAAATTTTCACAAGTATGGTATTACTTTTTCTATCTTCCATCGAAAAACTTAGAATTGAACTCTAAATTTCTTTATGTCTTTGTAAAATAAAGAACTTAGGTGGAAGATTTTTTTTTTCTCCGGAGATATTAGAATTGAATTGTGTTCTTTGGTTAAATTCAGTAAAGAACTTGAACTTTTCTTCACTTCGTTGAGAAAATTTTAAATTGAACTACAACTTTTTTATCTTCCGTGAAAATATTCACAAGTATGGTATTACTTTTTCTATCTTCCACCGAAAAATTTAGAATTGAACTCTAAATTTCTTTATGTCTTTGTGAAATAAAGAACTGAAGTGGAAGATTTTTGTTTTCTCTGGTGAAATTAGAATTGAATTGTGTTCTTTGGTAAAATTAAGAAAAGAACTTGAATTCTTCTTCACTTCTTTGAGAAAATTTTGAATTGAACTAAAACTTTTTATCTTCCGGGAAAATATTCACAAGTATGGTATTACTTTTCCTATCTTCCATCGAAAAATTTAGAATTGAACTCTAAATTTCTTTATGTCTTTGTAAAATAAAGAACTTAAGTGGAAGATTTTTGTTTTCCTTGGAGAAATTAGAATTGAATTGTGTTCTTTGGTAAAATTCAGTAGAGAACTTGAACTTTTCTTCACTTCATTGAGAAAATTTTAAATTGAACTAGAACTTTTTTATTTTCCGTGAAAATATTCACATGTATGGTATTACTTTTTCTATCTTCCACCGAAAAATTTAGAATTGGACTTTAAATTTCTTTATGTCTTTGTGAAATAAAGAACTGAAGTGGAAGATTTTTATTTTCTCAGATGAAATTAGAATTGAAGTGTGCTCTTTCGTAGAATTCAGAAGAGAACTTGAATTCTTATTCACTTCGGTGAGAAAATTTTAAATTGAACTAGAACTTTTTATCTTCCGGAAAAATATTCACATGTATGGTATTACTTTTTCTATCTTCCACTGAAAAATTTAGAATTGAATTTTAAATTTCTTTATGTCTTTGGGAAATAAAGAACTTAAGTGGAAGATTTTTATTTTCTCTGGATAAATTAGAATTGAATTGTGTTCTTTGGTAAAATTCAGTAAGGAACTTGAAATTTTCTTCACTTTGTTGAGAAAATTTAAAATTGAACTAGAACTTTTTATCTTCCGTGAAAATATTCACAAGTACGGTATTACTTTTTCTATCTTCCCCTGAAAAATTTAGAATTGAACTTTAAATTTCTTTATGTCTTTGTGAAATAAAGAACTTAAGTGGAAGATTTTTATTTTCTCTGGATAAATTAGAATTGAATTGTGTTCTTTGGTAAAATTCAGTAGGGAACTTGAACTTTCCTTGACTTCGTTGAGAAAATTTTGAATTGAAGTTTAAATTTTCTCATCTCTTTGAGAAAAGTCGGAACTGAATTTAAGAAAATTTAGAATTAAAGTGAAACTTTCTATCTTCATAGAAAATAATCACAATAATAGTATAACTTTTCCTATCTTCTATGGAAAAATTAGAATTGAACTTTAAATTTTTTATGTCTTTGTGAACTTAAAACTGACGTGGAAGCTTCACCTACGAAATACTAAGAAACCTTAGCTCAGAAAAGTCTGAAATATCCAACTACTCATCCCAAACTAGAAGTTTCAGACAACAAACACCTATGAGGGACTAAGAATCCTAGCTCTTAAAAGTCAAAAAAGAAAACTACACCTCCCAAATCATAATTTTCTGAAAGCACACACCTATTAAATGCTAATAAATCTAGCTCAGAAAATTCAAAAATAGCAAACCACTCATTCCCAAATCATAGTTTTCAGTCAACACACACCTACGAAAGACTGAGAAATCCAGCTCAGAAAAGTAAAAAAATAGCGACCCACACATCCCAAATCATAGGTTTCAGACACCACATACCTACGAAAGACTAAGAAATCTGGTTATGAAAAGTCAGAAATAGCAAATTACATACCTCAAATCATAAGTTTCAGACAACACACACCTATGAAATACTAAGAAACCTTAGCTCAGAAAAGCTTGAAATAGCAAACTATTCATCTCAAACTATAGGTTTCAGACAACAAACACCTATGAGGGCCTGTTTCACCGAAATAATTCCCTGAAATAATAATTTGTTCTGAAAAGATATAATAAAGCCTTAAAAAGTATTATAATGGAGGCTCGGGAGTCTTTGGGGCGCCGGGGGCCCCTTTGGTAGCCTAGAGAACCTTTGAGGACCGGGGTGTTCCTGCGGGGTTGGGGTGGGGGGATCGGAGCTCTTTGGGGTTCTGGTAAGGGACCTCAAAACACCGTTCAAATGGAACTTGTGTATTATAACGACCACAGAGTTTCACCCTCAAGTCCTTTTCTAAAATCATCTATTAAAATGTCTCTAACTGTTTCATAGTAATAATTGCCTAAAATAATAATTTGTTCTGAAAATATATAATAAAGCCTTAAAAAGTATTATAATGGGGGACTCAGGAGGCATCGGGGCGCCGGGGGTCCTTTGGGGGTCCAGAGAACCTTTGCTGTCCGGGGGCTTCCTTCGGGGTTGGGGTGGGGGGATCGGAGCCCTTTGGGGTTGTGGGAAGGGACCTCTAAACCCTCTTAAAATGTCTCTAACTGTTTCACCGAAATAATTCCCTAAAATAATAATTTGTTCTGAAAAGATATAATAAAGCCTTAAAAAGTATTATAATGGGGGACTCAGGAGGCATCGGGGTGCCGGGGGTCCTTTGGGGGTCCAGAGAACCTTTGCTGTCCGGGGGCTTCCTTCGGGGTTGGGTGGGGGGGATCGGAGCCCTTTGGGGTTGTGGTAAGGGACCTCACAACACCGTTCAAATGGAACTTGTGTATTATAACGACCACAGAGTTTCAACCTCAAGTCCTATTCTAAAATCATCTCTGTAAAATGTCTCTAACTGTTTCAACGAAATAATTGCCTAAAATAATAATTTGTTCTGAAAAGATATAATAAAGCCTTAAAAAGTATTATAATGGGGGACTCAGGAGGCATCGGGGCGCCGGGGGTCCTTTGGGGGTCCAGAGAACCTTTGCTGTCCGGGGGCTTCCTTCGGGGTGGGGGTGGGGGGATCGGAGCCCTTTGGGGTTGTGGTAAGGGACCTCACAACACCGTTCAAATGTCTCTAACTGTTTCACCGAAATAATTCCCTAAAATAATAATTTGTTCTGAAAAGATATAATAAAGCCTTAAAAAGTATTATAATGGGGGACTCAGGAGGCATCGGGGGCGCCGGGGGTCCTTTGGGGGTCCAGAAAACCTTCGCTGTCCGGGGGCTTCCTTCGGGGTTGGGGTGGGGGGATCGGAGCCCTTTAGGGTTGTGGTAAGGGACCTCACAACACCGTTCAAATGTCTCTAACTGTTTCACCGAAATAATTCCCTAAAATAATAATTTGTTCTGAAAAGATATAATAAAGCCTTAAAAAGTATTATAATGGGGGACTCAGGATGCATCGGGGGTGCCGGGTGGTCACACAAAATCAGAAAAAATGTTCAATGTTCCTTTAGTAGCTATGCAATTAGATTAAAAATGAAGATATTTATGCAGAGTTTCAGGTAGCTATGGCTAAGTTTGCTAAAAGACCAGTTATTTTCTTGCGAATACACAAAATCAGAAAACATAACTGAACCCCCCATGTAACTGAACCCCTGTATAACTGAGACCCCCGACAACTGAGCCCCCCAATTAAGTGAGCCCCAGTATAATCGACACCCAGTACAACTGAACCTCCGTGCTCCTTAACCTCCTTTAACTAATTCCCGAGTAACTGAATACGTTTGTTACTGAACCCTCGTGCAACTCAACTCCCTCAAAACACTTTTCAGCCATTTCTTGTTAATTTTTTTTATTTCTAAACTATTTAAAATTGACAACACTGTGCAAATCATCACTTGTGTATTATACAGACCACATCGGCGAGGTAAAGCTAGGTCAAGTCGAAATGTCATTCTATCGTTACTTTTCAGTTAAGCTATTGAATACCTTCTACCAATGTCTCTTGTAGGCGTCAAATCTATTAAGTATCTGAGCATATTCTTTGTATTGTTGATGCAAGCATCCCATTCTTTAATTACCCGTGAGGCATTCTTAACCATCGCAATACCTTTACGGAAATACCTTTTCGCAAAAAATTCGCAAATCTCGTAAACTAAAGAAGTAATTACCCTTTTCAAAAACATTAGTCCTTCTATTAATGAACCCATGAAACGAAACCAGTCTGATAGCATCACACAATCTCGCTCCTAGTTCCAAAAAATGGAATGCATGTAGCGTTCGTAGCAATAGGTTTAAAAACCTATTATCCAAGTTTAAAAAAAAAACCTACTTATCAACTTAAAGATGAATGACCACAGATTTAACCTAAAAAAAACTTGTATATCATGAACTAGAAATCTACGTCAGAAAAACTTGTCCTTAAATTGCGTAAATCTCTTGGCAAAGATGTAATGCCCTGTAGAATAGAACTACCAGAAAAATCTGTTTGGTACGGGGGCCCCATAGAAGTATAAGGTTGATTACTACTCATTGGGGGAAAATATGACTTGGGAGGGGGGTGTAGCTGCCCTCCGATAAATTCAACTCTGAAAAATGGCTCTTCAACTTCCAATTTCCAATCCAATGAGCCCCCTCCTAACTTTTTACGACCACCGTTTCCATAAAAACATTAAACGCCCTCGGGCACACATTACAACCCTTGCCCTGAGGACTGTGAGGGGTTTCTCATCCTCAAAGACATAACTTCTGGACTTTTAAACTATGTCAAACAAAATAACTATTTCGAAATTTTGACTGGAAGTGTTTGGGGAAATGATGGGTAAGGGGGGAGGGGTGGTTGCCCTTTAATCAATTTTGACTATTAAAGAAGGCACTAGCCTTTTCAATAACCAACCGAATGAGCCCTTTTCGAAGTTTCTACGACAACAAATGGCCATCTTAAAAATTTCTATCAGATGCGTTTCTGGAAAATACGACGTGTGTGTGTGTAGGGGGGGGGGCAATTTGCCTTCTGATCACTTTGACTTTTAAAAAGTGCACTATAACTTTTGATTACCAATCCAATGAGCCCTCTTTGAAGTTTATACGACCACCATTTCTATAAAATAAAACCTTCTATGCCCCCAGGGCGTAACTTACAACCCTTGACCTGAGGGCTATATGGGGGGGGGATATTTTATCCTCAAAGACATAATTTCTGAACCTTTCAACTACACCGAACAAAATGGTTATCTCAAATTATGATTGAATATGTTTGGGGAAATGACTGGTGTATGGGTGGGGCTGGATGACCTCTAATCACGTTTGACTGTTAAAAAGGCCAGTAGAACTTCTGATTACCAATCAAATGAGCCCCCTCTGAGGTTTATACGACCACCGTTTCTACAAAAAAAAACCGTATTTCTCCACAGGGCATAACTTACAACCCTTGCTCTGAGGGTTGGGGGGGGGGCTCATTCTCAAAGTCATAATTTATGTACCTTAAAACTACACTGAACAAAATGGCTATCCCAAAATTTTGACTTGATGTGTTTGGGAAAGTGACTGACGTGGGGGAGGGGGAGCTCTTTGCCCTCCATGAGCTCTTTTGAAGGTCCTATGACATTTCTTTTTTATAAGAAGTGTCCTGGTCTAAAAAAAACAATATATTGTGCCCACGTCGCTCTTTCCTATGATATTTTGTCTTGAGATGTCAATTATACAGCACTGGAAGTGCCGATTAGACCGGTTAAGCCCTCCCCCCTAAAATTCAGTCTATGGGTGCCCATGCCCCAGTGTTAAATTTCCATTAGAATATTCACTCATCATAAATTTCCCTCCCAAAGGAAGGTTCTCCCCTTAGAAATCCACCCCAAGCCCAAGCCCCCTCCCACCCAAAAAGAAAAGTAAAAATGGATGTATGCTTCCCAATAACAAATACTAAATGTAAGCAATGGGCAAAGTTCACAACTTGCAGCCCTTCCCCCGGGGACTGTGGAGGGTCATTTTATACCTAAAGACATAGTTATTAGATTTTCGACTATGCTGAACAAAATGGCTATCTCGAAATTTCGATACGGTGAGTTTGGAAAACATAGGTGCGTTGGAGAGCGCCTAGGTGCCCTCCAGTTTGTTTTCGGTCACTTAAAAAGGACAATAGAACTTTTGATTCCCGTTCGAATAAGCCCTCTCGCGATATTTTAGGACCACTGGGTTGATACGATCACCCTTGGGAAGAAAAGAAACAAACAAATAAACACGCATCCGTGCTCTGTCTTCTGGCAGAAAAAAAAATTCCATTTTTTCCATATAGGAGCTTTAAATCTCTACAATAGGGTTATCTGATAAGCTAAATCTATTGGTTTGATTTTCATTTTTTTTTTATTTTCATAAAAAGTCATTCTATGACTTTTTGGGGGTATTTTCCCTTTTTTCGAAAATAAAGCAAATATTCTTAAGCTTGTCACTTTTGATTACTTACAGTTCGTTACAACAAACTGTTTGAAAATTTAAACCATTTCAAATGCAGTTTCACAATAGCTGTAAGATTTTTACATAATTCGCAGTCAAGAATTTTATTTTTAAGTTGAACGGACCGCATACAGTATACAGGTTCAGTTGGATTTTGACATTGATTAATTAAAAAAACTTTTATTATTAATTGATTAATTTAACAAAATAAGTTTTTCAAAAAAAGTAAAGAACTCCTTTAAACCAAAAATAAACAAAAAAGAATCAAATTATGTACCAAGCATACAACTACCAATAAATAAATGAAACCCAAAACAAACAGAAATTAAAATAAGTCAAACTCAAAACGAGCAGAAATTAATATGAGTAGGGTTCTAAACCCCATGCGTTCTAAAAGCTAGAATATTATTTGTATTTTACTGAAAAAAGATCAAATGAATTTACTGAAAAAAATGTGTATGGTCAGTTTAATGAACAAAATAGAATCAAACAATCTACCAAGCATACAACTACCACAAATCAGTATCAATAAAAAAATTAAACCCAAAACAAACAGAAATTAAAACAAGTCAAACTCAAAACGAGCAGAAATTAATCTGAGTAGGGTTCTAAACCCCATGCGTTTTAAAAGCTAGAATATAATTTGTATTTTACTGAAAAAAATTCAAATGAATTTATTGAAAAAATGTGTATGATCAGTTTAATGAACAAATTAGAATCAAATAATCTACCAAGCCTACAACTACTACAAATCAGTATCAATAAATAAATGAAACTCTAAACAAACAGAAATTAAAATATGTCAAACTCAAAACGAGCAGAAAATAATCTGAGTAAGGTTCTAAACAGAGGCGCCATTTCAGCCAAACCTTAGGGTGGGCAAGCAATCGACATGGGCCCCGAAGCAGGCTTGTATAAAAAAAATTGCCTCTAGCTTTATCTACTGTCTACTGCCTACTGCCTTCCTATAAAAACTGCCTTCCGTGGGAGTTACCGTAAAAATTAAGGAAATTGTCTCAATTGCTTTGCCTTTCCTTCTTTCGCTCTTATGCCATAGGTTCAGAAAAGGCCAGATATCTGAAGAAAGCGGAAACGGTATGTGCGATGTTAAAAAAACAGCCGTTTGGGAATCTTCCACTTTTCCGAACCTATAACTTGACGAAAGCCGAAACTCTGTAGACACTCACGCTTTGACTAAAGTATATTCTGTAGCCGAATTCTTCAGCTCACTGCTTACAGTAAATACTTTAGTCCAAGTCGGAGCCATGCTCCGGCTATGACGATGCAAAACTTAGCTCGATCAAGTATATTTACAAAATCAAAAATACAACAAAATTTTGAAACAGATCAGTGAACACTCAAGGCAACAAGGGGAACCGTCGTGGTTTCATCTTCGCAACTTCGTCAACAAGCTGGTCAAAATCCAAGTTTTTAACTAAATTCTTCTCTGCAAAGATCAAAAGCAGGTGACTAAGACGATCGTCTCCTGTGGTCGAGCGCCGATAGTTTTTCACTATTTCCAGCCCAGAAAACAAGCGTTCATTGCTGGCTGTCGTGACAGGAAGTGTGGCAGCAATATGAAGAACTTTGATAATTTCATAATAGGCCACTGGAAGTGTCTCGATATTATCGATGACGTCCATTAAGTTCTTCGGCTTTGCCTTCTCCTCGAGCAAAAACCACTTGAGAATACCAGCTTGGGCCTCAAGAAGAATCTGGTCAATGTCCATTTCAGAATAAAGTTCAGAGAATTGCTTGAGGAGCCCTGCATCCATGAACATGGTAGAGCTGGGGACCAGAGCTTCGAGTGTACTGAGCACTGGAAGGTTATCTGCAAACCATGTGTCGAATTCCACAATCAAACATCTACAGTCTCCAGGTATTCTCTTTTCAGTTCTTCCGCTAGAGTTGGAGCTCTATTCTCGGATTCAGCAAAGTGTTTTCCTAAAGTCGAAGTGGTCATGAATTCTTTCAGGTGTTTGAAAATTTTTTGGATTCTTCTAGGTCGTCCCTTCTGACCGGCAGGGGAGAATTTTGTCGCGGTTCCATTCATGCCAGGTACTTCAATTTCAAGGCCCTCAGCAAACACTTTTGCGTTCTCCAAAAGCGATGCAAATGAAGTGTCAGAGTGCAGTTCAGCTATTTCCTTCTTAATTGCTTGAATCAAGGTGTGGGACCTAGATATTACCAGCTCAACTGCCTGAAGCTGCTCAGAAAGGGAGTTTGTTGTCCTCAGAATTGCTTCCATATAGAGCAACTGGAATATAACTGTGAAAGATTCCATTTTCTCTGGAGCCCAGCTGCTTCTGCTCGAGCTTCACTATCAGCTCCCTCGCTGACTGCAGACAGTACAGCCAGAACAAATTAATATCGGAGTCTTAGCTTCGATATTGATCGATACCAGTATGACCCTCTTGTCGCAGCACTCCTTTCTATTTCCAGGACTGGCAGTTGAGTAGCGTTTTGGGACTCGACAAAAAAGCTGATGTCTGGTGTTGCTGTTGGAAATGAACGTGTACAGATTTTGAACTAACAAAAAAATGAGCCAACAGTCCCAACACCTTCAACGCAGTTTGCAATGACCAAATTTAGTCTCTGCGCATGGCAATGAATGTATATTGCTTGTGGCGCTTTCGCTCTCAGTCGCGCTTTAACACGAGAGAAGGGCCCACTCATCACGCTTGCTCCGTCGTAGCACTAAGCAACACAAAATTTCTAGTCGATACCAAGTTTCGCCACTGTGTCGTGAATGAAGCTGGCTAAACTCTCAACATCCAGGCTTTTCATATGATAGCATCCTATTAGTCTTTCTTGTACTTTTCCCTCGTCGAAGTACCTCATTAGAATGGCGAGCTGTTCTTTCTTCGAATTATCTTTTGTCTCGTCGACAAGACCAGCAAAGTATTTGGCACGCTTAACTTCTTGCACTATTGTAGACCGAAGCCAAGATCCAATAACTGAAATTAGATCGTTCAGGTATTCGTGGGACGTATAGTGAAGTCAAGTTTTATCACAAAGAGTAGTGGGTTGAGGAAGGTCATCTCCCTTACATATGGAATATTTTCCATTCATTTGAAGTTTTAATGTTGATCTTAATTTCAATTTAGAAAATATTGTTTTGTTTTTTTTATTTGAACCCTCAAGGATTCGATCGATCATATCTCTTTAAATCTAACTTTCAAAATTGAAAAATTACTATGTAAAAATGATAGCTAGCTTAAAAAAGTTTAGAATTTCTAACATCATACTATGCACAGTGATGACCTCCTAGAAAGCTGGTAATTAATGATGGAGATAACGTTTGAAGATCAAGATTTAAAACTTTTAGAAAAGACTTTTGTTACTCACCCTTGTAGGATAACTTCTGGGTCAATGGCTTCGGGAAGCTGATTCTTATCCAAATGGGTCCAGGGGTAACCACCTCTGCTTCTCGATCGTCTTATGTCTTCCCAAACATACGTAGTGGGAGGTCGTACTGCAAGACAATTATTGAAGTTATCCTAAAAACTTTTCCGTTTACCTCCATCGACACAACTATTACATGTTGAGGGAAACCAAAAAAATTTTAACGGATCATAAACTGTGACAATTTAGCCGCGACAGGAGAACTGCAATATATCCATACAAACATCCATCACCTCCTAAATTTTATAACCCTCGACTGTTTTCCATCGCACCCTTCAAAATACGGGCTACCTTTTAGGCTCTGAAATTTTCTCCACTTTAATTCGAATTCATGATTATTTATATTTTAACATTACTTTTTTCCTAATTATAAACTGTGACATTCTATAGGTCTTATTATAAACAGTGCCATTTATTATATTATAAATTTTGACATCTTATTGCAAGAGCAACATTACAGCTTAAAACAAATAGATATTGTTCCATATAAGAGAAAAAGAAGAAATTTAAATTTTGTAGTTAGTGAGTGCTTTAAAGAGTCATATATGTTGAAATTTTTATTGCATAATTCGCGTCAAGACCAAACCTTTACTGCGAGAATTCCATTCCTGTTTCTATAATTATGCAAATTTTCACGTGATAATAAATTTTAATGAAATATTTAAGCAAGCATCAAATATTTCGTTGTTGCATGCATTGAAATTAAAATCTTATTCTATACATTTACGGTTTCTATTGAAAAGCTTTATATTGGTTTCTATTGGTGTTTATTACTACCAACAGTTTGATCAAAGGCTCTCTTAAACGTGAAGGACGGTAACTGCTCCCTTTTTCATCCTGCCGTTTCTTACATTTAAGTTTGATATTCATAAAACAATGGTCCGAGAATAACATCATCCCTGAAAAAAATCTACCCATACAGCTATATATTAAGTGGAGGGGGCCTGGCCTGAAATATCAAAACAATTATAGGTTCATCGTTTCCATGGTTTCCAAGCCAAATTCTAGTAGAGGGGGCCCAGAAGATACAACCGGGAGTGCAATGCCCTTTGAATCCGACCTGGTGTTACATCACCAGACTCCCTGGAATTTCAGCATTTGATTTGCGCAATAGCCCCAAGAGGTATTAGCAAGCGACACAACTAATATAAGGAAGGATTGTCAGTATAGTTGATATTAGTGTGATAATAGAATTCAAGGAGTGAGAACAGTTTGACTTTACTCTTTTATTTATCCTGCAAGATATATATTTGCAATAATGAGTGGAATGTTTAAACTATTAGAAGTTGATAGTGGAGCTGAGAGCAGCAGCAATGATACAAGAGCACCAAACATTGCGGTAGAAATCACGAGAGAATCTAGACTTTGTCTCGAGTGGGAAGAAGTATATGAAAGATACGTGTTATCTTTGAGTAAATTTAAATTGAAGGACCAATTATGCTTCGCTGCGAAAGTCGATATAGTACATATACATAGACTTCAAAGTGCTTTAAATGCAATAGTGAACTATATCGAGGACAATCGGTAATTGTATATCTGTAATTGTATATCGGTAATTGTATATGGTAATATCAGTAATTGTATATGTGTAATACATTATTGTTGTAATTATGCTGACACACACAATAAAATTGTTTTGAAATCGAAAATGTTCCCATTCTTTTTGTTTTATTTTTTTAAAGTAGGTTATCGAATATTCTTGAAGTAGAACGAAACGTGGTTAGTCTAGAGTCAGCAGTGAGAGTGTTAGGATTGAAAAATGAATAAATTTGAGAAAGAGAGAAATAAGTCGAATCTTGTGATTATGGGAAAACGTTTGATTCTAGATAACGATTTTCTCGAGTTATCTCTTCAACGGAAGATATTTTCTCAGGGACAACTTGACAATATAATGGGGAATGATTCTCCACCATTGGACTATTGTATGAAGATTTTACGACGTGACTCAAATGCTTTTACTCAATTTATTGATATATTAATTGAAACAAAGCAAAATAATATCGTGGATATACTTTTGAAAACATTGCCATAGATTCTATGTAGATGACTATCCCTTCAAAACAGGTTATGTAACGTCACAGAGTTACTCTTCTCTCTCCTATCCCCCCTCTGAATTTATCGAACGTGGATCAGTTTCTTTTTAGCTGTGAGAGAGAGAGTTGACACTGGAAACCAAAAAAATGTTCTATACATGTCCACTATGCATGTATACTCTTTGCAGTTGGTGATCATGTGAGAATTGTACAATTATTGATGAGTATAATGAAAAGTGTAAATTATGTAATCCAGGTAAATTACATAGATGATATCCAGTACAGATTGAAGGCTCTAATTCATGTCTTGGAAGAGATTTGTTACTCTCACCCTAGAGGGCAACTATGCTCCAATTGCCGCTATGACAAATGTGATCAGTGGGAGAATACTTATCCTGGTAGAATTGGAAAGAACCCTAACGTGGTCTTAAATTATTTTGGGAGGAAGAATCAAGTCTACGATTCAACTGTTGGGGTAACAAGACAATTTGGTTTCTACGTCATCGTTGTGACGACACTGCCTATTATGACTATAAACCTAGTGATTTTTATTTGGCTGTTACAGAATGTGATTCGCAACTTGAAAACACTGCATGTGATATTGCTTCAAATAGACAAAATGAAACAAGTGAATTTCACAATATGAATGCAAATAGTATCATTGACTATACAAAGAGATATGATAAGAGTGAAGTTACATTGTACTGTAGAAAAGTTGACCCGAACTTTGCAGCCAATCAAGATCAATATACAGTAAATTCAAATAATCTACTAGCTTTAGTGGTTCTCGACCGTTCCCTATACTCAGAAGAAGAAATCTAAAACTGAAGAATAAAGACATTGTTGTTCTGTATATACATTTTTTTTACTAATAAACAAATTTGCATACATTTTTAAAACACTTTACTCGTAGGGCACTAAAATCAATATTATATAGGTCTGAGAAAATATTTTCCACCATAAAGTCATTCAGACGTGGATTGTCTACTTAAATATTAAGAAACTACTATAAATTATAACCACGACATCTGAAGGCGAAATACAGTAGCCCATGAAAACCGCAACTTTTAGTCGTTAGATCCTAAACTCTCATCCGGTTTAGAACAACAGTTTTTCCACTGCTTTCAATATAGTTGTTCATACTATACTCATATCTTGAGTGCCAGACAAGTCTAGTACAATGATACCATGTCTTTTAGAGAACATTTCTTCGGTTATACCATTTTCAAATAGTTGTGAATCATGATCTAGGGTTTGCATTGTATACTCATACAATGTTCTATAGGACTTATCAAAAGATAGATTGTAGAGTGGAATTTCATTTACTTTGCAGACATAGATTTTCATCTATGTATGCGCAAACATCTCGTATTTATGCGGGCAGTCAGTACACGAACCTATTGCACTAGCGCTTTTTACAAATGCCAATGTTAATTTCGATGGAATTTCTCCATTGATAAGGGATGAGTCGGTGAAGGTGCACCAGCCTGTGGCAATATGATGTTGATTGGTGATTGTATGAGGAACAAGTACTTTAATATTATTTCCAATGGCTCTCAGTTTTTCCACTGCCAAAGCATAAGAACTCATAACCTGCTGCTTTCGTACATGTAGTATTGCCGAGGTGAGGGAGAAAGTTACATCAGGATTGGCATGAAGTGTTTTCCTAAAATGAAATTGGATGGAGCAAGCTTCAATTTTATATCCACTTTAATATTTGGAGGTAGCCATTGGGGTATATTAAATATCTCAAGAAATATTTTTTCAACTAGATGTAATTCACTAGTTGTAGCATTTTTAAGTTCATCTGTACTATTAGTATCTGTAATATATTCATATCCATTGAAGGTGCCTCTCAATTCCTTGTATCCTTGGGTGTCATTAACATAAAGTGCATATAGCTTGTATGATTTGATAGACCGTTGCTTGTGCTAACCAGTGTACCATTTATGTTGACACTGATTTGACGAAAAAAATTTTTTAATATACAATTGTCATAGGGAATTCCATCAGCATGAACTGGCACTCCATTGTCGGATTTCTTGATTATCATATGTAAATCTATAAATTTTGAAGACATTTCCATAAAGTAGTCCTCATCGGAATAAATTTTAAAG
The DNA here is from genome assembly GCF_049724085.1 of Artemia sp. Qi Xiang Cuo. Classification (NCBI taxonomy): domain Eukaryota; kingdom Metazoa; phylum Arthropoda; class Branchiopoda; order Anostraca; family Artemiidae; genus Artemia; species Artemia sp. Qi Xiang Cuo. Next base: position 28,099,584 of record NC_142811.1, read on the forward strand.
TGGATATTATCGGAGAGTGGTTGTTCATTTTATCCATGTTTTACACTCACATCTACATTTTCTGCATTGAATAGATTTAAAGATGAGGTGATTGAAGAATGCGCGGTAGATATGTCGTTGTTCAGTCTATGAAAAGAAATCCAGTTCCGAACTAACAATTCTCTTCCTGGGGCTTCTTCTTCTGTTTATTGTACGTGTCGTCTTTTTCCATTCTTTTCTTCGACAGGGGTGATGTCTTTCGTTTCTGACCTGAGTAGAGACTGATGTGTGATGCACTTTTTCCCAACCTGTTTAAAACTTTTCTATTTTGTCGGGATTTCAATTGCTCGCCAAGGGATCGTGCACTGGACCTAAGATTGTTCGAGATACTTTTTTTTTAAAATCGTTTCAAGAGCTCCAATCATATAGCCTAGTGGATTCGAAATCCGTCGTAGTCGGTGCAATAAATTTTCCAGCCAGAGGTAGTACAGAGTGAAATAGCTTAGCCAACCAAAAGCAATGACCATAGCCGGGCTTGATGATCGACCTATGTAATAGTCTATTCCATTGCCCAGTTGTCTTGGGCCAAGAGTATTAACATAGCAGTCAATATCAGGACAAATGAATACCACTTTTCTATTAGACATCTTGTTTGTTTTGAACACTGACAACGATGGGTCGAAAATGGCATGTAATCCCAGCCAAACCTTTTGATATTGCTAGGGGCTCACCTAATTCAGTTCTTAGTGTTAACTGACAGAGTTCCAAATAGGAAGTGTTTACGGAGATATATTGAAGATGCTTTATATTGTAATGACGAATATGATCTTGATTGGTTTTTCGTTCAAGAGCTCGTAGGAGGGGAACACTGCTATTGCCAATTCTGGATTTTTCAACAAATGAAGCATAAAGAAATACACAAGTGTACGAGAAGAAGGCAGGCGGGTAGTCAGCAAGAATAACATTTTTGTTTCCGGCACTTTTACCATTTATTATATTAAGTTTAAAGCCAAGAAAATTTTTTAGATTATCATTGAGAATAACCTTTACACTGGCAATGGGTGAACTAGTGTAGATCTTGCCCTCTTCCTTGGAATAGTGGAAATGAAAGGCTCCTTTTTTTACGAGCAAAAACTCTTCTACTGATAGAAGGACATATATCATTCATGGATCTAAGTTCCTGGCTAGATCGTTCAGGGGAGTAATAATCCAACCAATTGATCTGTTGATTTTTGTTATGCTTGTTAACGACTAACGGTCTATCATGTGGTCCGGCTTTCATGTTATATATACGATCTTTTCTCAGAATATTATATGTATTTTTGAGAATACAGTCGACAAGAGCCACTTCATAGGCGCCATCAAATTTGATAGTGGGAGAGAGTTTCGTCCAAAAATCACTTGTTTTATTTAGATCATTGTAGAGAGGCTCGGAGATATTGAACATGAATGTCACATAGAAATCATTGGGCATTGTTAATGTCTTCTACTGCAACCCAAGAATCCGAATCAGAGTTGTATCCTAGCCAACGAACAAGCAACTGGCTCTTGCCCCTGAAAGTACAGCTATTTAATATCTTTTCAATTTGATAAATTTGACTACTGTTTCTAACTTTTTGTAGTTCATATTCATAAAAACCGCCGAGAATCTCATCATCTTTGGTGTCTCGCAGAAGATATGCCGGGGGCTCAATGTCTAGGATTTTTTTCACTTTAAAAAGTTCAGTGGGCCATAAACAATTCCCCTTTTCAAAAAAGTTGCTGGTTCTATTAATTCGAACAGTATCGCCAACATCGAATTTTTTCTTCACAATTTATTTTCACTGGAATATTGTTTAAGAAAAGTTTCAAATGTATTTTGACTACAATAAACTTCCTGAGGGCTAGCATAGGACAGAGATCGATGAGGTCATTGGTTATATATTTGCATGATTTTATATAAATGATGAATAAAAACAGCAGTATTTTTCAGTAGAGCTTTGTATTATATTTCATCGTGGATTAACAAATTCACTACCACGGTCACTTTGAATTTAACTATAGTTATCTTGTTCAAGAATACTTTCTACAGCCTGAGCAACTTCAACACCTCTCTTTGTTCGCAATGGAATGACTTATGCATAGCGACTAAAGACACTGATTGCTACTAGAATATATTTATAGGGTGTATTGTAGCGTCTTTGAATCTCATCTAGAGTTAAATGATCTTTTTGCATTATATGCATCGGGAAAATGGCTTTAGTTCGTCGAAATTGTTTGCAACAAAGCCTGCGATTTCGATGTAGAGTGTAACTCGGTTCATTTTCTAGATATTCTTTTGCATTTTCTGAAGTGCTGTTGCTGCTTCTGCTGCTGCTGTTACCACCAACGTCAGAGGCAACTTTAGAAAGTGTTGTGGGGGAACTTAGACTTCCCACTTCACCAATATTTTCATAGACATGTTTTAAAACTTCATCCATTTTGAACGCAAACACGTAGTGTAATGCTCGCTACCCTTTTGCACACTGAAGGGTCGTGGTTGTAACAATGAGTTGGTATCAATACGTCTTCTCTTTTGTCTAGCCGCCATCCTCGTTGACGTTATTTAATCATTGCTGTTACTAAGAGTGCTAGCAACTTCTAAGATTGATTTAAAATCTTCTTCTTCTTCTTCTTTTTAAATGGTGTTGTTGTTAGATGGCTGACAAATCTACTATATTCCCTTAATTTCTTTAGAATTTTCTTATTGCCAATAAGACTTTTGGGAAAGTTTGATTTATTTAGAAATTTTTATTGATTATTGTAAAATGATAAAAATCCTTCAAAGTTGGTAGACTTTTTGCAAATTAAATCAAGTGAGTTATTGCCGTGCACCTGAGACATTTCTCGTTTTTAAGTTATATTGACTGGAAATTGATGATAATAATCACAGATTTCCAGCATAAGCAATGCTAGTACTCTTTTAATCTGTGCCCAGTAGGTGTGCGGCAGTATGTTTCCAATTGATGTCAGTAATAAATTCAATTCCTTCTCTTCTGATTGTGCTGTTGCTGTTATTGCAGAGTCTTGAGGAGATGTTTTCTATTTGGGAGGGTGGGGATCAGTGATATTGACGGTGGGTCTCTTACGATACGGTCTATGTTTGTCCACGCGACGAAGTGCATCTTGAAGTAAAACTAGCTTTTTATCATCGGCAATATTTTCATCTTTAATCAATTTGCTTACATTGTTCTCAAATTGTTCAATTGGTGAAAGGACAAGTTCTATTGGAGTCAATTTTTAGGGTTTAGCCATCTAGAGAAGACTGTTTACAAGTCCTACGATTATTGGCAGTAAAAGTGTAAAAAAGCTACCACCCGCTTGAAGGAAATGTTTTCTTTTAAAATATTTTCCTTTGTTTTTGCAAGCCAAGGCGCGCACAGCGGAACTATGTTGCTTTGTCTGTTGTCTAACACCTTCTGGCCAGTGTACATTGCCCTCAGTTAAATTTAAACAAAGTTCAGATATTAGTTTAATAAATTCTTTGCCAACACCATGTTTGAGTATGGCCTTCTTGACTGGAGGTTTTGAAGTGTTTAGAACGGAAAATAAGTGTCTATTTTCGTGTAGTTTCTTCAGTGTCATAATAGCAACTAATAGCCCTTTCTACTGTTCACCGGAAGATATACAGTAATTTCTTTGTCGAAAATATCTCTGACTACACGTAAATCCTCGGGTGTATTATGATTAACATCCAGCAAAATTTACCCGAAGGGCTTATTTGTCACCCGACTGTACGCTGAAAGTAGAAATTTGGGGGCACAGGGATTTATTTGCTTATTGAGAGTTATTAGAGAACTTGAATCACGAACAAAACGGTAGATAATATAGACGATGTAGTTCAAAGACAGGGTCCTCATACACTTGATCTGATTAAACATATTAAGTAGAACTAGGGTTATAGAAACATGTTCATGATGAGAGCGAACAGTAAACACTTGTAGCATTTCCTTCGAGAACCGTTCAATGGATTCAGCTAAATCATCAATAATCAGTCATGAGTTTGGCTCAATACTATTGAAAACGCCAAATCCTTGCATGAATTGTATTGGCATGGATGTGGCAATGGCAATAGCTTTTATTTGGTCATGGGACTCTTGCCAAATACTATAGCAATAGTGAATTTTCTTTGGTTTTTCCAAAAACATTTTATTACAATTTTTAATTATTTTAGCTAAAAGTGTCGTTTTTCCCGACATTGACGGACCACAGAGAAACGATCTGATTTGTTTTAAATTGATACATACTGCTGTTGACAGCAGTTGGACTACTACTAACTGTAAACCATACTTGTCTAATGAATAAATAATAATAATTTTCCCTAGAGTCGCAGCATATACCTAGTACGTTATTCAATAGCAACAAGAACTACAAAAACATATTTTTTCTATTATTAACAACACTTTTTGTACAACAGCAATAATAGCAAAAGAACAATTTAACATTTTTAATTTATTGACAACAACAAGAAGAAAAAACAACATGTATTCTAAGTAATGCATACAGCAATAGCAGCACAATTCAACACATTTGTAGACTAAGAGATAAAAACTATTTACAACATTTAAAAGATGAGAATCCCCCCCCAGGGCCGGGACCCCTCCCCCATCCAAGGCCGAAGGCTGGCCCGCGGGCAGGACCCCCCTATTCTCGGGGTTGAAGGCCGGCCTGCATCCGGGACCCCCCTCCCACCCCCAACCCTCGGAGCCAAAGGCCGGCCCACAGTCGGGACCCCCACCCCCTGGGGCCGGAAAGTGGAGCGCTGCAGCGGAAAAAACTCTGTATACAAAAGCAGCAGCAGCAAAAGTTAAATGATGATGATTATGATGGCAACAAAAATAGAATGTAGATTATATGGGAAATTGCTGTCCTCCCCACCCACAAAGTTCTATATTTTTTTTAATTGAGTTATTTTATCCAGACCGAGTTGGTTTGGATAGTCCATACATTCAACTCAATCTGAAGTAAGGTAGTGCCTATGGGGGAATACTTTCAAACCATCCTCGAGTAAATAGACCTTTGCGGATATGCAAGACTTGGTATTTTTTCCACTCTAACAGTATAGTTTCTAAATTGTAGAGAGTGAATGGTCATTACTTTTGCTCTTGGCACTAGACTACTCTCCACATAGTTTCTGTAGACACTCATGTTGAAATTATTTTTTACAAAGTGTGTAGGCACCCCTTTGCACGCTTGTTTTACATCTTTATCTTGTGTATCCACACAGTATACTTTTGGACCGGGAAACACCCCATTGGATGTTAAATCGCTCCCCGTCTCAGATTTTAACATTAATAATTGATTGGGGGCCTGACTTTTCACCAGATAGGGGTAGATAGTCTCATTCCAATTCGTGTAATCCATCCGAGAGTTGATGTGGGCGCCATCTTCCAAATCTTTCATTAGATTCTCGGTTTTAAATTTCAACAATAGAGAATATGTTTCACCATAGTACACTTGAACCTCCCCCTCCCTTGGCCATTGTACCTTACACATATTGTAAAAGAATGACAACATGAGTTTTTTTAAAATTTCCAGCCCTGAACTTCCTCCCGCAATATTCTTATTCAGAACAACATTTCTCTTTCTTCTGCGTAGGAGAACCATATTCGGGTCTATGATCGTGAAAGTTGTGAAGTTGGGATCGGCGACGATTCGTGCAAATTCTCTGTGGAAGGTTACAACTTCACAACGAGATCTGTTTCGTACGCTTTCACACATTTTTCCAAACGCTGAATTTAAAATAAGTTGATACATTTTTTTTTACTTTATTTTTTGCCTGTGAACGTTTACTGAAAAGAGTTTCAATAAACGTTTTCAAGTAGGGTTTCTGATCGAATTGCAGGGCTCTGTGTATTTTTGTAACCCTGAAACCATTGGTCACCATCCACTGCAAAAGAACACGGTAAACAACAATATTCTGTTTCGGGTCCAAATCTGTAATTAGTTTCTGCTTGGAGGGGGCCAATGCATGTATATTTCCTCAACCAAAGACCGATTGTATGGAGTCAAAGAGTTCTTGGTCACTAGTCTATTTACACATGGAAAAACAAAATCTTTGACAGAATCGTGGAGCTCGATTGGTATGTGACCGTCAATTTCAAAAAACCCTCCTATGGGACCATTTTCCTCGACAGTGTGAATGTCTGGGAAATCTAGGGCACAAGTACATTCAAGCCATTTGTAATTGCCACGCGGTAAAATATAGTGAGACATTGCCGAGGGGTAGAGTGAGTTCTTGTCCAGAAAAACAGCATTGGACTTTACACCGTCGACAGAGTTCTGCCCATTTGGATCAGTTTTTTATGACGCAATCCCCGTGGAAAACATATCCCCCCCCTCCTAGATCTTACGACAAATAAGTGTTGATCCACATCAGCGATTAGACCTATTTCCTCCCTACTGATTCTTAGATTTAAGTCCATCGCGAGGCTTGGTGTTGAAAAATAATAGCCAATGTCTAGCCCAAATTCCGAATAAATTTGGTCTTTGTTCTTCCAGACAATATCTAAAAGAGTTAACACATTATTTGCCAAGTACATCTTACAATAATCCCAACCATTTTTACAGCCCCCCGTAGCCCAAATCCTCTTGGAAAATTCGTAGTCTTCGGCAGTCCATTCACTATCGGTAAGTGAATTATAGAAGGCTATAATGGGGGGGGGAGTTTTTTCTCACTTAACCTTGCGCCAGACTTGTAATAATCATATGCACATATGCCTTTACAAGTCAGTAAGTCATATCTTTCATTGTCGGGAAAGCGTTGTTTACGCAGATGGAAACTATCAAAATTGGCACTTTCCTGCACTTGAATTAGTAGACTGAGAGCTTCGGGGAAAAAACTATAAAAAAATTAAAAAACAGATTTTATTCCAACATGTATACCGATTATCCATTGTCTGCCATTTGAATTCTAAAAGCAACAACTTCTCAGCTGATTCCGGTAAAATATTGTAGGTAAATGAGTTATCTACCCATGGGTTTCCTGCAACTCCCTCTCGGTGCCAGCATACCAATGCTAGTAAAATCTATTCGCAATCGTAATCTGAGCTGTGAATGAAGGTTGGAAATAAATACTACTGGTTTAATTTTGTACGGACTAAAGGATGTACTCTAGCGCTGACATCGTTACCCCCTGATAATCCTTTTTGCAATAAATGATCATGGTCACTGACTTTCCCCCTCCTCCCTTAGTCTTTTTTCCCCTAGTCCCTTTCCCCTTAGTCCTCTCTTCAAATTTTCCCTTACATACCAAAAATATTTTCTGATTTTTAATGGCCAGGCGATCCTTTGCTGATAGTATCGATGGGTAGTATGTGTGTCTCAAGTGGGAAATTACACCATTTGCTGTGACAATTAATTTAGTCAATGCTTTGACCATGAAATCTTCCTCGTCCAATGTCTCAACTATTTCTAAGAGACGCATAGTGTTACTGCTGTCTCTTTGTGCATGGGCATTGGAAACTGCAATAGCTTGATGTTCTTTGATACGATTTAGATATTGGGGGTCATTCACATCTGTGAGTTTAGCCTATCAATTTTCGATTATTTTATCATTTTGCAGAAGAATATTATAAAAATTTCGTAATCGTAAAATTGCTTGATCACCACCAGAAACTGACTCCACTGATTTATATCCGTGTCTTTTGCAGTTTTTTACATGATTTTGTAGATTTAATTTGGTCCAAAATCTAGACAAAGACATTTAGAACTAGTAGCGTACCCTCTTCTTCTTTCCCTCCACCAGAACTCTACTATCTTCCGTTATTGGATTAAAATGGCCGATTGAATTAGGTTAACTAGATGGTGTATACAACAGCAGAACCCAGTATTTCACAGATTCAATCGCTGGCGCCCTTATAGTAAATTTTACTTCCTTTTTGTTAGGGCACACATCCCATTCAATTTCCGTTGTCTATTGTAGCACTTTAACAGCAATCGTTTAATGAACGTCTGCCCGTTCAAAAATATATTTTCACTGTATTGTTATATGAAATTTACCTTTTAAACAAGTGAAATCTACTCTTGGGAAATCAGAGCCTTCTTTTCCATGCACGGCCCACTGATCCAAATTTCTCTTGGAGCTTTATTTTGCAGAGGTCGGAAAGCCGATATGAGAAATGCGTTCATAAAGCACCTTTGGCCTGCTTCGAAACAGATCCATTGGACACCCTTGCATCCTTCTAAATCAGGATTATATTTTAAAATTATACCCTCCTCCCTATGCCCCCCTCTTAAAATAAAATCTTTTTTTAAATTTACATATATTTACACTTAAATTTTCAATAAATAAAAACACTGAACCACTACCATCATCATTATAATTGTCCAGATGTGTGACAACATTGTCAACCCATTGCATGAAAACATTCTCTTAATTCTCCAAATGAGGGTACAACACCAACATTTCAGTGTGGACATAGTGGTCATAGACCTCACCATGATTTTCATTCAAATAGAATATTTTTAAAACAATTGAGGCCTTAATACTGTCTCGCCCTCCCCACAGTTGAATTTGGTGCTCAAGAAGTGCCCAAATTTTCTCCGCATATGCAGGGATGATATTTATAGGGTCGTTTATTATATTCCCTGCCCTAAGTGTATGAAACAGATCGCCCAAGGTTGCAGTAAAAATATCTATTGTATTCAGAATTGAATTTGTTTGCTGAAATTCCTTTAGCGGTGAGAATTGTATATCAACCCTACCTACTCCCCTCCCCCACTTTGTTCAACAATAGAGTTGGTGTGTGGAGTGAAATATCCCAGTTCGCTTAATATATGTTTTAATGCGTTGGGAATATGCGAATCAATCCAAGCGAATTCAATTTTTGTTCAATTAAATTCATTAAATCTGAGGGGCAAGGGTTCTCATTTAACTCGCGACTAAAATCATCTAAAATATTTATAGTATTAGGGCTCAGCCAAGGTAAATCGCTCTCTAGAAAATCTTGTTCTGAGCTAACTTCATTGCATTGTTCAAATGTACTAGCGTCTACATCTAAAGAATTATTATAAACACTGAAATATTCTCCTAATAAATTTTCTGCCCATTCCGTGTCGTTATTAATGTCAGCAGGTGTACCATCTAAATTATCACTACCATAACACTCCCGTGAAGATTTACCGTAACGTTCACTGATATGTGGTGGTGTTTCAACGGCGTCACGAAATTGCAATGGCACTTCCATTAAAACCATTTCGTCGATGCGATCATATAGTTCATGACTTGTTTCTTCAGGTGGGGGAGAAGATAGTGAAGAATCCGTTCTAACCTATAAAGAAAATAGACACTTATTTTCAAAGCGTATAAATCACCCTTTTTTTGAAGAAAGTCGAAAATTGAATTAAAAGTAAAGGAGTCAATAGGCCATTGTTGACAAATTGACGGTTATGAGAGGTAACATGGCCTTTCAATTACAGCTACTAATGTATTTGCAAAGCGATAGCTGAATCAGCCTATATTGATAGCCTTCAGATTTGATTCCGTAATTTATTTACTACCTAAAAGTTGAATGGCGAAATGAAAAGTGCAAAAGAGGTATTTCAATTCCAGGCTATAAACAATGTCTCCCTAGGAGAATAGGTGAATATAGCGCTGGTACTGTACATAGAAATTACCAGGAATAGACATTTTGAACATGTGTGGCTACAGCGTGGCGCATGCGTCAAACTTGATGTATTGGATTCTTACAATAAATTATTCATGCACAAATAAGGCGAAACCTAATAAATAATGGGTACTCTTGCATTATATGGGCCTGTAAAAGGAAACCAGTCACGAGAAAATCGTTTTTGACGGGTACCTAGGTTAACGGGGAAGGTACCTGGGTTAGGTTAAGTATTTATTATATGCTATGCTTTACTCCCTAATGTGCAAATATATAGTCCAAATTTGTTTCTTAACTATTATATATTCATCCTGTTTTATTTTATTTCATTAATCAAACTTGACTTTTGAGAAAGGCCGAATATAATGCAAGAGTACCAAATAATCTGTGTACATGAAGTGGTGTAAATTTATGAAAATATAAAAAGTTGCTTTGTTCAATGAAAATGCCAAAAATTTAATTTTTTCCAAATCCAGAAGGGGGTAAGAAAATCTAGGGGGTCAATACCCCCCTCCCCCCCCCCCCAGAAATTAACATCCCTGAGACCAAGAAATCCCTATGCCTCTAATCTTACCACTTGGTAATAAAGCGTACTACATGTAAAGCGAATTGACAATAAGGACACGTTGCTCCTATATATATATATATATATATATATATATATATATATATATATATATATATATATATATATATATATATATATACATATATATATTAATTCTCTTTTTTCATGTGTCTAAAAGCTCCTTAACATACACACAAGGCTAATAGGCCTAAAATTTTATTGATTATACATTCAATGTTTCAACTTCAATTTACTAAAATTAAATTCATATTTAAGGAAAAGCCTTCAGTGTTACGCATCATACATTCATAGTTTTTTTTCCTTTTTCATATCTGATAACCGCTACAATCAAAAGCTGCAAAACTCTACATGGAACATTATAAACAACAATATAAAACATTACAGATTTATTCTAGTTTTGTATTTTACGAATATCCAAGAATCATTTCCATTAATGTGAATCTGTTATTTCCAAGATTTTTGGCTCCTGGAATGTATGATAAGGGAACCATTAATGCTGATACATGGATATCACATTTCTCATCGAGTGCCCAAAATCCGGGTGAGTCGTAATTGAAAGTTGACAACAAATATTGCGTAAATTAGAACATGTATTATTATTCTGGAATTCTTTCGAAGCCTTTATAACGCAACTTGACATTCACATGTGAAAGAAGAAATGAAAAAGTACAATCCGTGTCCTTCAAATTGACTATTTCCTTTTGTGAGAAAAAATCATTGGTGAAAATATCGATAAAATTGAAAACTCACTGTATTCGTTCCTTGCAATGCCACCGTATTCATAGTCAATTTGCTTTTTTCCTGCATTGAGGCCCGTGTATTCTCGCCTTGTATATAGGACGGTGCAGGTCCGATGTATTTAATTACTGAAGGACGTAAGTGGTTTTCATCCTCAATTTGACCCTTTTTGACGGCTGGAGGGGCATATTCTTCAAAATTATCCTTAAAAAGAAAATAAATTATAGTTTTTTTTCATGTAGAGAAAAAAGCATACAAAGTGTAGTGAAAAACCAAACTCGTCTATCTATTATAAACCCCCCTTTTTGGGGGGTGGGGTGGATGTACCTAGGTTTGGTTATGTATTAATTATATGCTATGCTATACCTCCCACCACTAGTGTGCAAATATATAGCCCAAACTTGTTTCTAAACTATTATATTTTCATCCGATTTAATTTCATTAGCATTAACCAAACTTGACTTCTTTCGCGTCTTATATAATGCATAAGTACCATGTTTTCTGCGACAAAAAAAAAAATAATATAAAAAAATCCTGTATATATTATAGAAATTATGTTTCTAAAAAAAACAGGGCCAATGAAAAAAAACAGAAAAGACTAAAACCCGGCATTAAGGGATATAAATTTTCAAACTTAGATAGCTAGGTAGGCTACAGACCCATAACATAACTTTCAAAATGTTATCAGCTCTAGATACAAGGGGTACTTAGATATAAAGGCTTGATAATACAGTTCCAGCATATAGGCTTAAAATTAGATATATAAGCTTGATAACACACCCTCGGCATATAGGCCTAAAATTTATACCAAACGACATTTTTCAAAAGCTAGCCTAGTAGAAAATAAATTAATGTGTCCAGAGAAAAAATGCTAGCTGGGTTACAATTAACACACACACTTCATGCAACCCCAACCCCCCTAATGTGCAAATATATACCCTGAATTGGTATATATAGGGGTGTGGGTCTAAAATTTATTTCCGAAAAATAAATATTTATTATATTCGGAAAGAGCACAAAAAAGGCATCGAGTTGTATATCCCCTTTATTCGTCAGTCAATAATATGATTTGGTAAAATCTATCATGCAAATATCGCAATTAATTATTTATAAACAAAACTTACTATATAAATTTGCGTTGCAATAACATCTAAATCATCCATTCTATCTGATGTTTGTTCCACAATGTCTTCAAACGAACCGTTACCTTAGCCTCGAAGCGCGATCAATATAAACAAAGTCTCAAGGTGGAATTGTTTCATAACAGAAATTACCTAAAATTCAATGCTGAAATTCCAGGGAGTCTGATGATGTAACACCAGGCCGGATTCAAAGGGCATTGCACTCCCGGTTGTAACTTCTGGGCCCCCTCTACTAATTCTTTTGAAAAGTGTCTCTTACAGGGTTGTTCCCATGGATACCAGTAGAGGACAACGCTCCAAGAAGGCATTAAAATATATTGCCGTTTAAGCAACGGCAAATAAGTCTCCTAGTAACTCTTGCCCACTTCCCCCCACCTAAGAAAATTCACTGATGACACTGATGAGCTACCTCCCCTACATTTCCACCTTTTTTCTGGTAGGTATCTAAATGTAATCTTTCATGTTATACAGGAATGTAATCTTTTACATATAATTAATTTAAAAAAACTTTCCGAAAAATAAATTTTTCAAACAAAAGTAAAGGCCATTTAAAACTTAAGCTCAGTAGATACAAATACATGTTAAAATTCAAACTCAAAACGACCAGAAATTACTATTAAAAAACAAATGAAACCCAAAACAAACAAAAATTGAATAAACAATCATAGCCATTTTTCCCCTTTTAGCTCTGTTGTTTTGTTGATGTTTTTTTTAACTCTTTATGATTTAATGGTTTTACTTATGATTCCAATTTATTTTGTTTTACATTATTCTTTTAAGTAAATTACATAAACCGTTGATAACTCTTTCCACTGGCTCCTTCTTTATTGTTTTTCCTTTTTCTTTATTTTGTTTTTGCCTTTGTCCTTGTAATTTTTTGTTATTATTTTTTTTTTTTTGAGATTTGTAGCTTGTTAGTGTTCTTTGTCCTGCAGTTTTTTTTCTTCTCTCTCTGTTCCTTGTTGCCTATAAGTCTTATCTTTTTAGTTTCAATTTACCCTCTGCTATTTCAGCCTGCTTGTTTGATATATTGTTCATTTGTAAAGAAATTGTATGAATTTGTTATGTTTGGCAAATCTCGGAGATTTTTGATTTGTTTTGAGCTTTTCCTTTATAAAATAAACTATTTTTGAGCAACCGAGTAGTGCTGGCAAACAAGAAGCACACACACTAGACCCTAATCTTGAACATATGTTTAATTCAAGTGGTAATGTTAATACCACCAGTGCTTTTTGTGATATAATCACGTCCTCTTTCTCTTTAAAGAGTTGCTTAAATTTATTTTGTTTCAATTTACATGGGATACGAGATAAGTGGGATAGTCTGAAATCATATTCGTGGTCTGATAATTCCTGCCCTTTTGATGTAATTGGTTTAACGGAAACATGGTTATCTGATGGTGAAAATTTAACAGCTTATGATATGCATGGTTATATTGCTATTTATGTCCCTAGAATGGTAACAAAGTGCTCAGGGGGCATTTCTTTATTTATAAAATCTGATATCAAATTTAGTAGACGGTATGACCTTGAATCCTTGTTTACTTCAGTAGTGTCTAATAGTAGGACTGTTTATTCTCTTGTCATTGATCTAAAAAGCCAGTTTGCATGTGATACTGTTTGTTTGTTTTATAAGCCCCCTCCTTTTCCATCACATGTTTTCTTTGATTTGCTTGACCAGCTTTCTGGTGTGAGGACTTTCTCTTAGAAACGTATTTGTGTTTTGGGAGATTTTAATTGTAATATGTTAAATGTTGGATCAAGTGATGAATTTGACCATCTCTTTGATGTGCTTTCTTCTTCTGGGCTACTTCCTTCAATTTTTTTTCCGTCTCGTGTTGATCCTACAAGAAATTCTGCCACTTTGATAGATAATATTTTCATTTCTTATTCTCCTAATTCGGAGATTACTTCCGGTCTTGTTTTTACTGATCTGTGTTATTGCTTCCATATTTATTTATCACTTTTTGGGCCTAAAACTAAGACTGCTGTGGATCAGGAAGGTGAGTCTTCTTTTACAAATTTTACGGATAAAGAAATTTCTAATTTAATTCTTAGTCTTCAGAGTAATGATTGGTCTAGTGTTCTTGAAGCTAATGATGTTGAATGTGCAATAAGTTCATTTTTGTGTCGTATGGGAGCTCTGTTGACTAAGCATTTTCCTCTGGGGAAGAAACCAAGGAATTCTATACCCAAATGCCCATGGATGTCCATAGGTCTGATCAATGCTACACATATGAAGGCGTCTCTGTTCAAGGTTGCATGTAAAAGTAAAACACAGGATGATCTTTTGAAGTATAAACATTATAAAAATGTACTTACGACTTCAGTAAGTGCAGCCAAAAAGCTCTATTTTTCGCGTCGAATTGATGAGTGTAAGGGGAACTTGCGAAATGTTTGGAATGTAGTTAATGAAGCTATTTCCTGCAAGAAACTCAAACAGTCCCCCCCCCATGTCATTACAGGAATGTTGAGGGATCTATTGTGGATAAAAATTCTTCATCAAATGCCTTCAGTTTGTATTTCACCACTCTTCCTTCGGTCTCCATTCAACTCAAGAACAGAATAAGTAGTTTTCCCATAGCAGAAAAGTCATTTTTCCTTTCCCCATGCAGTGATATTGAGATTTATAGTATTATTTCCCAGCTTCCAAGTAGCCGTTCAGTTGATGGTTTTGATTCGAGTAATAATGTTCTTAAAAAAATTGGTCAGTTTTTTTCTAACCCCATCTCACACATAACTAACCTCTCTCTTTCTTCTGGTGTTTTCCCTCATTTATTTAAAGTTGCTAATGTTTTACCTTTACATAAAAAAGGTGATTCATCTCTAATTTCAAATTATAGGCCCATTTCTCTTCTTCCTGTAATCTCTAAGGTTGTTGAAAGAGTAGTGTATTGTAGACTCTCTTCATTTGTTTTTAGTACTAATACGACTGCAGGAAATTCTCTCATAACTAACCATCAGTATGGTTTTCGTCCCACTTTCTCTACCTCTTATGCACTCTCAGATGCAACAGAGGTTGTGCGTGTTAATCTGGACAAGAGCTTGTGTGTTTTTGGTCTATTTCTTGACTTTTCAAAGGCCTTTGATATGGTTTACCACTCTGTTCTTTTGTCTAAACTATCTTCATTTGGAGTACATGGAGTCCCACTAGAATGGTTAGGGTCTTATCTGTCGGGAAGATCTCAGTATGTTTCAGTTAATGGTAATTCTTCCACTACTTTGCCTATATTGAAGGGTGTCCCACAGGGCTCTCTGCTTGGACCACTTTTGTTTTTAATTTACATTAATGATCTCGTTGATGGTCTTCACCCCCTTGTGCACCCTATTCTTTTTGCTGATGACAGTAACTTTTTCATTGCTGCAGTGGACTTGCCATCTGCCACTTCCCTAGCTCAAGGTCGTCTTGATAAAGTAAAAGATTGGTGCTGGTCAAATGGTATAACTCTCAACAGCCAAAAAAGTGCCATTGTACAGTTCAGGACCCCTTATCGTATGAGAGATGTAAGGGAGCCAATCATCCTGACTTATGGGAATGATGTTATACCGCAAGCTGCTATGGTAAAATTTCTTGGTGTGTATCTTGACTGTTTTCTCTCTTTTAAGCCTCATATAACTCACACCCGTTCCGTCATCTTCCGCCAGTCTTCAATGTTGCACCGGGTTAACTCATTTCTTCCCCCAGATGTTATGCTTTCTCTTTATTATGCTTTTATATTTCTGTACCATTCTTATTGCTGCTCTGTCTGGGGTAATACTAATAAATCTCTTCTCAGCTCACTTCAAACAGCCCAAAATAGGGCAGTGAAGGCTACTTTTCTTCTCCCTCGGCTTTACCCTTCCTCTGATCTTTATAATGATACTGGAATATTTCCGCTGGATCGCATTGTGGGTAAAAGTAATCTTTATTTAGCGCATTCTGGTTTTCTAGGTACACTTCCACCGCCTCTGCAGCAATTTTTTTCACGGACAGGCTCAGGTAGTAATCTACTTTTTTACGTAGTTCTTCTCGTAGACTTATTTTGCCCAAACATTTATCTACAGCAGCCCAGAGGTCTCCTGTTTATAAATCAATTCAATTATGGAATTCAATCCCACCAGATGTCCCGTTATTTCTGTCTGTAAAGGCAGTTATTCGTCATGTCTTTTCAGTTTAGTAATTTCTCTCTCCTTCGTTTATTTTCTCTTTTTTATCTTTTCCTAGTGTTTCTCCTTTTTGTGTTTTTCTCTTAAATATAGTTATTATTATATTTTTTTTCTTTTTTCTTTTTTTCTTCACTGTATGCTAGTTTTTATTCTAGTTAATCTTTATTTAATATATATTGTTTGATTTAGAGTAATGTTTATGGTTGTTTTAGTGCTTTATTATTGTGTTGTAAGGCCCACAACAAGCTAAGCTTCTTGGGCCAAATAATTTTTCTTTATGTTTGTAATAGAGTTTAGTATTAATAAAATGATTGATTGATTGATAGCAAAAAACATACAACAAGTAATAATAGAAATGAATAAATAGATCTTAAAGCGATTAATGCTTAAATTCAATAGGAAAATCAAGCTTAAAACGAAAAAAAAATATTTGGCTATTAAAGTATAAATGAAACTTAAATCGAACAGAAATTAAATCAACAATCAATGTGAACAAAGATACAATATATAATAAGGTAAATGAATAAATAAATCTTAAAACGAGGGAAGCTTAAATTGAATATGCAAATCAAGCTTGAATCGAATAAAAATAACTAAAAACAAGAGTTTGGGTATCGCCTCACTGCAGAAGCCTAAAACCTGCTGCGTCATTGGCGCCTTACTGAAAACTATATGAGTCTTGAACAGTCTTGGAAAGTATAAACAAAAGCAAATTGAATATTAGATACATAATGATATTAATTGTTTAAAGATCTATCAGTTCAAGATTTGTTTTTTCACTGTAATTTTTATTTTCATTTTCAATGCTGTAAGAACTGGAAAAGAATAAATTTTTAATATATGAGTAATTCGTTTTCAGGGAAGCGCCAATGACGCAGAAGGCTTTAGGTTTTTACAGTTAAAAGAGGGGGCAGTATCCAAGTTTTTTTTGTGGTGAAACTATATTAGTCTTGACCAATCTTGGAAAGAACTAATAAATCAAATTGAATATCTGATGTAGGCTATAATGATATTAATTGCTGAAAGCTCATCAGTTCAAAATTTTACTGTAATTTTAATATTTATTTTTAATATTAAGTAATATTTGAACAAAAAGAAAATATTTGTAATATAATTCATTTTCAGTAAAGCGCCAATGACGCAGTAGGTTTTAGGCTTCTGCAGTGAGGCGATACCCGAACTCTTGCTTGTAGTTATTTTTATTCGATTCAAACTTGATTTGAATATTCAATTTAAGTTTCACTGGTTTTAAGATTTATTTATTCATTTACATTATTATATAAATTGTATGTTTGCTGGCATTGATTGTTTGTTTAATTTCTGTTTGTTTTAAGTTTCATTTATACTTTAATAGCAAAATATTTTTTTTCGTGTTAAGCTTGATTTTCATATTCAATCTAAACATTACTCGCTTTAAGATCTATTTATTCATTTACATTATTACTTGTTGTATGTTTTTTGCTATGATTGCTTATTTAATTTCTGTTCGTTTTGGGTTTCATTTTATTGTATATTTTTATTGTATGTGATTGACAACAATGAATGGATTGAAAAAGTAGCTCCAATGAGGGGGTTTAGACCATTTCACTTGCTGGCACAAAGGGATCACGACTGTTTGGAATTGACCTTAATAGGATTTTGTGTGCCAAAACAATTTTGCATCTATCACAGAGTATGTATTTAACCTTATAATTGGATAATTATAGTAGATTTACTATGTGTTCTTCCAATACAAAACTTTACCTTATTAAAGTCTTTGGAGTGGGGGCGGCGTACTTGGCATAAAGAAGAAAAACCTTAGCGTAGACAGGAGAAGAGGGGAGGGTGAGGTTGGAGACTCATCCAATACGGGGAAGAACTACAGTGTTGCCTCTGATAAAAGGATTATTTTCTATAAGAGCAGTCCTACCATCCCCCACCATCAATATTGCAAGCCTAGACCAAAAACATTTCCCGGAATCAGGAGCGATTATAAATTAATTTCTACCATTAAATGTGAGGTTCCAAGCTTATCAGAGGCAATGCTATAGCGCTGCCTATAGTAAAGGCCATACGGCTTTAATGTTTTATTATTATTAATTAAAAAAATTTTTTACACAAAACTAGTTTTTCAAAGAAAAGTAAAGAACTCCATTAAAGAAAAAATTAGCAAAAATAAAATCAAATAATCTACCAAGCGTGAAAATACCACAAATCAGTATCGATAAATAAATGAAATCCAAAACGAACAGAAATTACAATAATTAACCGAGTCAAACTTTTATTTATTGATGCTGATTTGTGGTAGTTTCACGCTTGGTAGATTATTTGATTTTATTTTTTCTAATTTTTTGTTTAATGGAGATCTTTACTTTTCTTTGAAAAACTTATTTTGTGGAAAAAATTTGTTTAAATTAATTTCTGTTCGTTTATATTGACATAGTCTTTTCAGGGAAAAGAATATAATACTTTAAATCTTTTTGTTTTTTAAAACTTTACAGTTTGGCCTGCAAAATTTTGATTGGATGTGTTTTGGAAAATGGTGGGCGTGAGAGGGGCGTTAGTCACTATACAATCACTTTCAACAATTAAAAAAGGCACTAGCCCTTTCAATTTCCAATTTAATGAGCCCTTTTGAAGTTTCTACGACAACGCTTTCAATAAAAACTTTATATGACCCAGGGCATAACTTACAACTCTTACCCTGCGGGTAGTGGGGGAGTGTCCTCCCCAAAAATATAATTTATGTCTGGAAATCAACGACGTTTAACTAAATAGCTATCTCAAATTTATTATTTGATGTGCTTAGGGAAATTGTGGGTGTGAGAGGTGGGTTACTGGCCCTCAAATATCTTTTGACTATTGAAAAGCGTACTGTACCTTTGAATTTCCAATCGAATGAACTCTTTTTGAAGTTTTTAAGACGAAACATTCCATAAAAACCTTATATGCTACCAGTGTATAACTTATGATCCTTGCCCTGAGGGTTGTGGGGGTGTGTCCTCCTCAAAAACATATTTCCTATCTGAAATTAACTACGCTGAACAAAATGGCTATCTCAAAATTTTGATTGGATGTGTTTTGGGAAAAGGTGGGCGTGAGAGGGGGGTTAGTTGCCCTCCAATCACTTTTGACTATTAAAAAGGGTATTAGCCCTTTCAATTTCCAATCGAATGAACTCTTTTTGAAGTTTCTACGACAAAAATTTCCATGAAAACCTTATATGCCCCCAGGGTATAACTGAGGTTGCCCTGAGGGTTGTGGGGGGAGTCCTCCTAAAAGACATCCTTTATATCTGGAAATTAACTATGCTGAACGAAATGGCTATCTCCAAATTTTGATTGGATGTGTTTGCGGAAAAGGTGGGCGTGAGAGGGGGGTTAGTTGCCCTCCAATCATTTTTGACTATTAAAAAGGGTACTATCCCTTTGAATTTCAAATCGAATGAGCCCTTTTTCAAGTTTCTACGACAAAGATTTCAATAAAAACCTTCTATGATCCAGTGACATAACTTATAACCCTTGCCCTGAGGGCTGTGGGGAGTGTCCAACTCAAAAATATATTTTCTATCTGGAAATCAACTACGCTGAACAAAATGGCTATCTCAAAATTTTTATTGGATGTGTTTGGGGAAAAGGTGGGCGTGAGAGGGGGGTTACTTGCACTCAAATAAGTTTCTACTATTAAAAAGGGCATTATCTCTTTAAATTCCAAATCGAATGAGCCCTTTTTCAAGTTTCTACGACAAAGATTTCAATATAAACCTTAAATGCCTCCAGGGCATACCTTATAATCCTTGCCCTGAGGGTTGTGGGGGAGTGTCCTCCTCAAAAATATATTTTCTATCCGGAAAACAACTACCCTTAACAAAATGGCTATCTCAAAATTTTGAGTGGATGTGTTTGGGGGAATGATGGGCATGGGGGGGGATAGTTGCCCTCCAATCACTTTTGTTTATTAAAAAGGGAACTAGCCCTTTGAATTTCCAATCGAATGAGCCTTTTTGAAGTTTCTACGACAACGCCTTCTATAAAAACCTTATATGCCCCCAGGGCATAACTTAAAACCCATGCCCTGAGGGTTGGGGGGAAGTGTCCTCCTCAAAAACATATTTTCTATCTGGAAATCAACTACGCTGAGCAAAATCGCTATCTCAAAATTTTGATTGGATGTGTTCTGGGGAATGATGGGAGTGGGGGGCTAGTTGGCCTCCAATCATTTGCGACTATTAAAAAGGGCCCTAGCCCGTTGAATTTCCAATCGAATGAGCCTGTTTTGAATTTTTAACGACAATGCCTTGTATAAGAACCTTATATACCCCCAGGGCATAACTTTAAACCCTTGCCCTGACGGTAGTGGGGGAGTGTCCTCCTCAAACACATATTTTCTATCTGGAAATCAACTACGCTGAACAAAATGGATATCTCAAAATGTTGATTGGATGTGTTTGGGGGAATAATGGGCGTGGTTGGGGTTACTTGCTCTCCAATCACTTTCGACTATTAAAAAGGGCACTAGCCCTTTGAATTTCCAATCGAATGAGCCTTTTTGAAGTTTCTACGACAGCACCTTATATAAAAACCTTATATGCCCCCATGGCATAACTGAAAAATTTGCCCTGAGGGTTGTGGGGGAGTGTTCTTCTCAAAAACATATTTTCTATCTGGAAATCAACTATGCTGAACAAAATGGCTATCTCAAAATTTTGATTAGATGTGTTTGGGGGAATGATGGGCGATCAGGGGCTAGTTGCCCTCCAATCACCTTCGACTATTAAAAAGGTACTAGCCCTTAGAATTTCCAATCGAATGAGCCTGTTTTGAAGTTTCTACGACAACGCCTTCTATAAAAAGCTTATATGCTCCCAGGGCATAACTTAAAACCCTTGCCCTGAGGGTTGTGGGGGAGTTTCCTCCTCAAAAAGACATTTTCTATCCTGAAATCAACTACGCTGAACAAAATGGCCATCTTGAAATTTTGATTGGATGTGATTGGGGGAATTATGGGCGTGAGGGGGGGGGGGGGGGCTAGTTGCCCTCCAACTCCAATCACTTTCTACTATTAAAAAGGGTCCTAGAACTCTCGATTTCCAATCGAATGAGCCCCTTTTGAAGTCTCTACGAGAACCCCTTCCATATGAAGTGCCCTGTTCTAAAGTAAAAAAATAATATATGGTACATTGTGCCAACATGTATGGTACATTTGTTCTTATATGCCCTCAGGGCATAACTTAAAACCCTTGCCCCGAGGGTTGTGGGCGAGTGTCCTTCTCAAAAAGATATTTTCTATCTGGGAATCAACTACGCTGAACAAAATGGCTATCTCCAAATTTCTATTGGATGTGTTTGGGGGGATGATGGGCGTGGGGGTGGGGGGCTAGTTGCCCTCCGATCACTTTCGACTATTAAAAAGGGCCCTAGCCACCCCAATTTTCAATCGAATGAGCACTTTTCGAAGTTTCTACGACAACTCCTACAACTTTCTACAACATCATTGGCAGCTCTAGCGCGCTGCCTATGATTATTTTTTTCCCAGATGCACTTCATATGTAAGGGGTGGTCGTATAAACTTCGGAGGGGGCTCATTTGATTTGACATCGAGAGTTCTAGTGCCCTTTTTAAGAGTCAAAAGTGATCAGAGGGCAACTACCCTCCTCCCACACCCTTTTCCTCCAAATGCATCCGATAAAAATATCGAACTAGCCATTTTGTTAAAAATAGTTCAAAAATCAGATAACAAAAACTCCAGGGTCAACACAACCCCGCAGGGCCTGAGGGTAGGCGTTGTTATGTCCTGGGGGCATATATAGCTCTTATGGAAGAGATGCTCGTATAAACTTCTGAGAGGGCTCATTAAATTGGAAATTGAAATTATAGTTCACTTTTTAAGAGTCAAAGGAGATCAAAGGGCAACTACCCCCCCCCCCCAACGCTCTTTTTTCCCCAGCCCCATCTGAAAAAGTTTGAGATAGCCATTTAATTAAAAATAGTTCAAACATCAGATAACAGGAACTCCAGGGTCGACACAAACCCCCATAGCCCGGGGTAAAGAGTTTTAAGTTATAGCCCGGGGGAAAGTGTTTTAAGTTATATCCCGGGGGCATATAAGGTCTTTATGTAAAGGGTGGTCATATAAACTTAAGATGTTTCTCATTTGATTGGAAATTGAAAGTCCTAGTTACCTTTTTGTGAGTCAAAAGGGATCGGAAGGTATCTAAACCCCCCCCCCCCAAACACACACCCTCTTTTGCCCAAATGCATCCAATAAAAATTTTGAGATTACTAGTCTGTTTGAAATACTCCAACGATCGGATAACATAAAATCCCCAGAGCCCAGAGAAAAATTTGTAACTTAATCCCTGGGGGAATATAAAGTTTTTATGGAAGAAGTGGTCGTATAATCCTCAGAGGGGACTCAAATGATTAGAAATTGAAAATTCTAGTTTTCTTTTTAAGAGACAAAAGTGATCCAGTGGCAACTAGCCCCCTCCCCCTAACCCTGTTTTCCCCAAATGTGTCTGATCGATTTTTATATAGCCATTTTGTTCAAGTAGACCAAATATCATATAATAAAAACGTCGGGGACAAGACACCCCCCCCCATAACCTGGGCGCAAGTGTTGTAAATTATGCCCCGGGGGCATATGAGGTTTTTACGGAAGGAATGGTCGTACAAACTTCAGAAGGAGCTCATTCGACTGTAAATCGGAATTTCTAGTCCCCTTTTCTAGAGTCAAAGGTGATCGAATGGAAACAAGCCCCCCCCCCCTCCCCAAGGCCCTTTTTCTCCAATTGCCCCCGATAGAAATTTTGATATAGCCGTTTTGTTCAAAATAGTTTAAAGTTCAAATAACACAAACTCAGGGGTCAATACATCCCCCTCCCAGAGCCCGGGGGAAGTGTTGTAAGTTATTCTCCGGGGGTAGATAAGGTTTTATATAAGGCGTGGTCATATAAACATCAGAGGTGGCTCATTTCATTGGAAATTGAAAGTTCTAGTTGCCCTTTTAAGAGTCATCAAAAGTGGCTCGCATGCAATTACCCCACCCCTACACACCCTTTTTTCCCCCAATGCATCTGACCAAAATTTTTAGATAGCCATTTTTTTATATACAGTCCAACGATCAGACGACAAAAATTTGGGGTCAGCATAATGCCGCCCCCCCCCCCCCGAAACCAAGGGGAAGGGTTGTAACTATGCCCCGGGATGTATAAGGTTTTTATGGAAGAGGTGGTCGTACAAACTTCGGAGGGGACTCACATGATAAGAAATTGAAAGTTCTAGTTCCGATTTTAAGATTCAAAAGTGGTCCGGTCACAAATAGCCTCCCCCCACCCACCTTAGGACCATAAGGGTCCAATGTTTGTCTTTGCCAGAGGAACTTCATATGGAAGGAATGGTTGCCTAAACTTTAGAGAAGGCTCATTAGATTGGAAATTGAAATTTATATGTCCCTTTTTAAGATTCAAAAGTGATCGAAGGGCAACTAGTCCTCCCAGGGCCCTTTTTTCCCAGATGTGTTTGATCAAAATTTTGAGAAAGCTATTTTGTTCAAAATAGCTTAAAGATGAAAAAGTAAAATCATCGGGATTGACACAACCCCCCAGAATCCGGAGCAAGTTTTGTAAGTTATGGACCGGGGGCATATAAGGTTTTATGTAAGAGGTGGCCGTAAAAACTTCAGAGGTGGCTCATTTGATGGGAAATTAAAGTTCTAGTTAACTTTTTAAGAGTCAAAAGTGAATGGAGGGTATTTACACCCTCTCCTCACACTCACCCTCTCTTCCCAAAACAGGTTGAATCAAACTTATGAGATCACCATTTTGTTTGAAATAGTCCCACAATCAAAAAACAAACCTCCGAGGTCAACATAAGCCCCCAGAGCCCTGGGGAAGGTTTGTAACTTATGCCCTGGGAGAATAAAAGTTTTTACGGAATAAGTGGTCGTAAAATCCTCAGAGGGGACTCAGGTGATTAGAAACTGAAAGCTCTAATTTCCTTTTTAAGAGGCAAAAGTGATCCGGTGGCTGCTAGCACCCTTCCCCTAACCCTGTTTTCCCCATATATGTCTGGTCGAATTTTTTGTATAGCCATTTTGTTCAAAATAGACCAAAGATCATAAAACAAAAACTCCGGGGATAATACAGACCCCCAGAACCCGGGGGCAAGCGTTATAAATTATGCCCCAGGAGCATATAAGGTTTTAATGGTAGTAGAAACTTCAAAGGAGGCTCATTCAATTGTAAATCGGAATTTCTAGAGCCCTTTTCTAGAGTCAAAAGTCATCGAACGGCAACTAGCCCCCCCCCCTCCCCAAGGCCCTTTTTCCCTAATTGCCTCTGATAAAAAATTGTATATAGCCATTTTGTTCAAAGTAGTTTAAAGTTCAAATAACAAAACAAAAACTCAGGGGTCAATACACCCCCCCCCCCCAAGATCCAGGGGAAAGTGTTGTAAGTTATTCTCTGGGGGCATATAAAGTTTATGCAAGGGGTCGTCGTAAAAACTTCAGAGGTGGCTCAATTGATTGAAAATTTAAAGTTCTAGTTAAATTTTTGAAGTCGAAAGTGAACGGAGGACATCTACCCCCCTCCCCCCTCCCACACACTCTCTTTTCCCAAAACGGATTCACTCAAACTTTTAAGATTGCCATTTTGTTTGAAATAGTCCCGCAATCAAATAACAAAACTCCGAGGTCAACATAAACCCCTAGCAGGGTTGCCACCCTGGCCTAGAAGAATTTACTAAATCTGAGAGGAAAAATTTACTAAATCGCATCTGTTTTTACTAAATGCTCAAAAAAAAATTATTTATCCAAAAGAGTGAATCTGTTTTGGATAAATGGACCATCAAGCATCGATTTTTACTATACGAGGATAATCAATAGGATTTCCACAATCTTTTTTCCTTTTTTCTTCTTTTTTTCTCTTTTCCTCTTTTCTTTCGTTTTCATAGTATGATTGAAAATTACGGAAACCTATAAGTTCAAAAATCCTTTTTTTATTATTATTTGGATGCACTACTGGATAGGCTTCATATTTCAGATGCGGTGTATCCAAGACGTCAAACAATAGTCTGAAATCTTGGATTCTGGAAATCCTGCTGATAAATCCCGGCTTTAAATTTATCAATGGTTTTCAGGTCATAAAATTCAGATATATTGAAAAACTAAAAAATAATCAACAAAGAAAAACAGCAATTCAGGCGATGGAGTGCTTAGAATCTGAGGTGTGTTTGAAAGTGACGGCTTTTGAAATTTGTCCCCCAGTTTCCGTTTTTAGGTTTGAAATCTAAACCCTTCAATTTCGCATTTTTAAAAGGAAATTTGCCACTTTTAAAACACTAATTGGTCTGGTCTTTAGATAGGGGATAAGTTGCTTACAAAGATTTCTGGCAAATTTTAAAGCAATTAATTTAGGATTTTTCTTAAACTGGTTTTTTTCTGGATTCTCTCTCGTTTGTATTCAAGGGAATCAAAAACCAATACAATCTATGTCACTTCAAAACGGAAATGACGTAATCGACTACCAGTTTAGTTGTAAAAATATGTAAATTAAGAAGTGCACTTCAAATAGGACTAGGGCTGCCAAGAAAAAGAAAAATTATATAACGTACAATAATTAGTTTACAAAAATAACATTGTGTCAATAGTCTTCAGGTCAGGCAAATCATACAAATTGAAAAGTAAGAAGAAAAATATGTTGTCACAATTGAAAAAAAAAGTCGCACTTAAAAGGCTTTAATCATTCTCGGCGTCATCCGAATTTAAAGTATCCACTAGTGTCGAATTCTGACTTGAATCGCTGGGGATCACCTAGTCATGTAGTCCACTTGACAACCTGATAACAAGTTGCTTTGTTTTCATCAGGGACGAAACACTCGAGACATTTAGCCTATTCTGGTATTTAGTTTTGATGACCGATAAAAACGAGAACTCTCTCTGCTCCAGCACTTGAATAGGGCAAGCTGCAGAGAGTCAGAAAGAACTTGGGCAAGTATGGAAAAAGTTCGTTTCCAGCAGCGTCTTTAATAAGGGACAAAGCTAACTAACAAACGTAGCAGCTGTTATGAGAGTCTAAGAAAATTTTCTGAAAACAAATTAAGCCGGCACAACAGTCCTGATTTTAAATAGCTTGCCGTTCAAAGCGAGTATCAGGAAGAAGCCGAGAGAAAAGTGGAGATTTTTAAGCGCTAGGGTTGACACGAAATCGCAAAATGAGAGCAATTGTAGCCATAATATCTAACCTAATCGAAATCAGATTTTTTAATGAATGGACCCTAATTTTTCCCCTTAATTGATGAAAAATAACAAAAGTTTTGTTTACTACAAATCATGAATTTTTACTAGATTTCGGGAAATTTACTAGATCCTCTAAATTTGTTAGAATTTTTTTGTTTTTTACTAGATCTAATAAAATCCTATTGACTGTAGCAACCCTGACCCCTAGAGCCCGGGGGAAGGGTTGTAACTTAGGCCCGTGGACAAATAGGATTTTTATGGAAGAGGTAAACTTTGGAGGAGACTCAAATGACTAGAAATTGAAAGTTCTAGTTCTCCTTTTAAGAGTAAAAAGAAATCTGATGGCAACTATCCCCCTCCCCCCACCAACTGAAAAAAAAACTAATTAAAAACAAAATTTCTGAAAAAGAAGTTTTTTAGGAAAATTAAAGGCAGTATTAAACTTAAGATCAGAATAAATAGAGATCTATAATAACTCAAACCCAAAACGACCAGAAATTACTATTAAAGAATAAATAAAACCCAAAACGAGCAGAAACCAAATAAACAATCATAGCAAAAAACCATACAACAAGTACTAGCATAAATGAATAAATAAATCTTAAAACGAGTGAAACTTAAATTGAATATGCAAATCAAGCTTGAAAGTAATCAAAACCACTACAAACAATAGTTTGGTTTTGCCTCCTTCTCTCATTGTACAAGTCTAAAACCTATTGCGTCATTGGCACTTTACTAAAAACGAATTATATTACAAATATCTTCATTTATACTTATTACAACACTTAAAATAAACATAAAAATAATAATAAAGTTAAAGTTTGAACTGATGAGCTATCAGCAATTAATATAATTATATATCAAATATTAAGTTTAATTTTATTAGTTCTTTCCAAAACTGTTCAAGATAAATATAACTTCAATACAAAAAAGAGTTTGGATACTGCCCCTTCCCTAACTGTAAAACTCTAAAGCCTACTGCGTCATTGGTACTTCACTAAAAACTAATTATATTACAAAAATTTTCTTTCCCAGTTATTACAGCATTGAAAATGAGAACAAAATTACAGTCAAATAAAATCTTGAACTGATGATCTTTCAATAATTAATAGCATTATATATCAAACTTTCAGTTTGATTTTATTTGTACTGCCCAAGACTGTCCATTAGGCATATACTTTTCAGTAAAGCGCCTATGGCGCAATAGGTTTTAGACTTTTACAGTAAAGGAAAGAGGAAAAACCCAAACAATTGTTTCTAGTGGTTTTATTAGTTTCAAGCTAGATTTGAATCTTCAATTTACATTTCACTCATTTCAGGATTTATTTATTCATTTATACTAGTACCTGTTGTATGTTTTTTGCTATGATTGTTTATTTAATTTCTGCTCGTTTTGGGTTTCATTTATTCTTTAGTTGTAACTTCTGGTGGTTTTGAATTTGAGTAACTTTAGGTTTCTTTGTATTCTTATCTCAAGTTTAATACTGCCTTTACTTTTCTTTAAGAAACTTCTGTTTCAGAAAGTTTTTTTTCGTTTTTGATTGCAAGAAATTTAATATGGCCTTGACTCTTCTTTAAAAAAATTCTTTTTCAGAGTTTTTTTTTAATTAATCTGCAAAAAGAGAAAATTTTGTAATTTTTTTCTGAAGAAAGATCACGGATGCGTGTTAATTTTTTTTTTTAGGGCTGATCGTAATGAACCGATGGTCCTAGAAGATCTGGATAGGGCTCGTTCTTTCGAAAATAAAATTTTCAGTGCTCTTTTTAAGTACCGAAAAATATTGGAAGGAAAATAGCCCCTCTTCCTACGTTTCTTTTGTCCCCGAAGATATCCTATCAAAATTTGACATAGCCATTTGGTCAGCCTAGTTGAAAGTTCCAATAACTATGTCTCTAATGATAACATGATCCCCAAAGCCCATGGGGAGAGCTCTGTAAGCTATGGATTTTGTCCATTTTCCACTTAAACTATTTATTATTTAGAAATATAATAAAGCACAAGAGCCATTCATTTGGAATTTTTTTTTTTCAAAACACTTAAAGACTTTAGCGTAATGACTGAGGGATTGAGGAGGCAGGAGCCCCCCTCATACACGAAATAATTTCTGTTTGTCTTGCGTTTAAATGTTGTTCCTAACACTCAGTTTAAAAAAACATGTTTGTTTGTTTGTCAACATAAGAAGACCATTCTTTTAATGTAGATATTGCTATCAAAACTCCCTCTTTTTAAAGTTGAATTGTGCAAGTATAAGCACGATTTGCTCCTTAGCTATATTTCGTTGTCAAGAACAGTTTAATATGTATATATATATATATATATATATATATATATATATATATATATATACACACACACACACACATATATATATATATATATATATATATATATATATATATATATATATATATATATATATATATATATATATATATATATATATATATATATATATATATATATATATATATATATATATATATATATATATATATATATATATATATATATATATATATATATATATATATATATATATATATATATATATATATATATATATATATATATATATATATATATATATATATATATATATATATATATATATATATATATATATATATATATATATATATAAAGCTAATACCCTATGTTTCCGCTTTCATGTCTATAAAAAAAAAGCTCCAGATAACAATTGCCTCCCACTCCAGGGATGTTTCGCAATCGAAGGAGCAAGTGAATTTACATTTTGTACATGGTCGTATTCTTGCTTTGATACTGTAGGCTCAACTCCGCCTAAAAATTAACACTAATTGCCCTCAAATACGTGGATGGATGACTTTTCGTGAAAAATATTCTAGGTAGGTACGGAACAAAAAAATTGGCAGTCACCATTGGCTATAATTAAACCTATTCTATGTGAAAAAGCATGCTACGTAAGCAAAGTTTTGGTTCAAACTCTTTCTGAGATTTTCTGTATTCTTGGCAAGTAGTACATTGAGTTTCGTTTTTATTTTGACATTAAATTAAAAAAAAAATCAGCTGAAAGTAAGGAGCAAAATTATAACTTAAACCGAAGAGAAATTATTCCGTATATGACGGAGGTTGCCCTTTCCTCAACCCTGGATTGTTATACTAAATTCTTAAAGTTCCTTCAAAATACCTCTCATTCAATTTCAACGACATTTAAGTTTTGTGACAAAAAGTCAAAGTTTAGCATAAAGAGTGAGGTTGAGGAAGGGGCAACCCCCCTCATATACGGAATAATTTGTGTTCGTTTTAACTTTTAATGTTACTCCTTATTTTTATGCCAAAAAACTTGTTTTTTTTTTATTATTATTTAATTTGAGACAATTTCAAACCATGCCAAGATGTCTCCTTAAATTCCCTCTTGCAAACCTCCTCCTTATGGAATGGCCTTCCCGTGGGAAATCCCCCCCCACTGAAAATTCCTCCAAAAAAATTTCGTATATTCACCAATAACAAAAAGAATGGGCAAATTGCGTAACTTAGAGAAATTTCCCCATGAACTATGGGGGTCAAGTTGTCCCTAAAGACGCAGCTATTGGACCCTTAAAGTGTGCCAAATCAAATGGCTAACTCAAAATTTTGATTGGATCCTTTCATTCCTGAAGTAATGCAAAGAATTATCGACGTTTTTATTAAAGTACTCTAGAGTTGACGCTATCATTATTAAAGCAACGAAAAAAAAAAGTCAAACTTAAGTGTGAAGAAAAAAAAACAAAAAAAAACAA
The DNA here is from genome assembly GCF_049724085.1 of Artemia sp. Qi Xiang Cuo. Classification (NCBI taxonomy): domain Eukaryota; kingdom Metazoa; phylum Arthropoda; class Branchiopoda; order Anostraca; family Artemiidae; genus Artemia; species Artemia sp. Qi Xiang Cuo. Next base: position 28,129,780 of record NC_142811.1, read on the forward strand.
AAAAGAAAAACAAAAAACAATTCAAACTTAAGCTTGAAGAGGGAAGGATAGAGGAGGCTGCAGTCGTTCTTGGATAAAGTATAACTTATGTTGGTTTTTCTTATTAACAACGCTCTTTACTTCCATTTGGAAAAAACTTCTATTCGTATTTGATTTTTTTTTCGGTTTTAAAATTAGATTGAGAATAATCTAAATGTTAGGGGCAGCAATGCGCCCTAACAGCAACCTAATGCTGTTACAGAAATACAAAGTACAGCAATGCGCAGCGAATACAAGCTCATTTAGTCATACTTGCATTATATAATTAAATTAAAGCTTCTTAAATACGATGTAAAAAGCTACCAGAAAATGACGTATAAAATTTGTCTATGACTTATGTTCAATTTTCTTCCAATACTTGGCGTTTCAAAACTAATGCTTCCAATCAAATACACCGTTTCTGCTCGATCACCAGTTGATCGAGTACCAAATACCCCTTTGTGCTCGGCATACCAGCTGAACAGGGGTCAGGCAGAGACGGATCCACAGTGTGTTTTTCTTGGAGGGAAAGGAGTAGGAGACCGACACTCGAAAGGGGGAGAGGGTTTCAAAATGTTGGGTTTTAATAACTATTTTTCCATTACAAAGAAAGATTATATTTTATGTTTTTGGCAAGTTTTTCAATAATAAAAACATAAAATAATAACACTGGTGTAATAGATATCAGCGGGGGATTGATCTTAAATAGCCTACAATTAAATGTACAAGTAAAACACGCTTTTCAAATGAAATTAAAGAGTGACATCAAGCTTAAAATGGACTGGAACTATGCTTTATGTAATTGGGGCTGCCAAACTCCCTGCTCTTTACACTAAAGTCTCAGTAATGCTGCACTGAAACCAATTTTGCAGTACAAAAATGCAATCAGTGAGTTATTGCAAATGCTCTACTTAGTTATTGTCTTTTGATCCGTTGGAATTTTCAAAGCAGGCAAAAATCACCACTGTGATATGGGGCGATCTCTTTTCTCGCTTAAACAGGGCACTAAACCTTTAAATTCCTTTTTACTTAGCCTTTTTTCTACGATACAATATAAATAAAAAAAATTAATTCGTATCCATGAAGCTTCCCTCTTTACCTCGTCCCAAGAAGTTCCGATTTCCTTAAGTCCTTACTTAAGACCCTTTCCCTTCGGATTTGGTGATAGCCTTTTTTTTCGTTTGGCCCCGGATCGATGGCCAAAAACGACAGTTTTTGGCAATCTGTCATTCTTCATCCGGGAAATGTGTCTTGTTCATTTTTATCTTTCTCAAATTATAGCCCTAAAAAGTAGGATAGAACCGCATTTTTCATACAGCTTGTTGTTTTTTTCTATACATTCAGTCAAACGGGTACCCAAAAATGTCCGAACATTATCCCTCTAAAAAATATCTAACAAATCCTCCTCTGTCTTCCAAAGCAGAGACGGTTTAGAACCATATTTGACCTTATCATCACTGCAGCTTCCAGTGTTCTAATTTTGATCCGTAAATTTATCTTCTAATTCTTCCGAAGTTTTTCCAATTTCTTAAGAGCACCCTGGACCATGGCTCTTCTACTTTTTTTACATCTTCACAGCATACACTATCTTTACTACCCAGGTAAGTCAAGCTATCCACTCAATCGATCTTCTCGTTACCCAACATCACCTCCACCTTCATTTATCCCTAGTCTAAGTGACTTAGTACTCTTAACATTAACTAAATAAATAAAAAAAAATTTTTTAACTGAAAGTAAGGAGCGACATTAAAACTTAAAACGAACAGAAATTATTCCGCATATGAAAAGGGCTGTCCCCTCCTCAGTTAGTGTCGCTCCTTACTTTCAGTTAAAAAAAAAGCTTGTTTTTTATTTAATTTCTGAACGTTTTTGAATTAATGCAGGTTTTGATTTTGGCTCACTGTACATGAATAATAAAAAACAAATTTGCATATTAATTTTACTTTTTTTTGGTTAACTGGCTTCCTTGAAAGTTGTTTAATTTTATTTACGAATGTTTTTATTAGTAATAAATATACATAACTTACGAATTAGCTTACGTAACAAAAAAATGTTCGAATTTTGTTCCAATTCTTTAAGAATGACCCCTTAATCGCAATGGCCGTTAATTAGAATAGATAGCTCTTTCGAAAGTACTAAAAAACCTTTAGCCTAAAGAGCGAGGTATTGACTAGGGAGCGAACCCAATCATATACGTAGTAATTTCCGGTCGTTTTAAGTTCTGATGTTACTCCTTACTTTCAGTTGGAAAGCTTGTTTTTTTCAATTTAATTCCTGATCGTTTTTTTTAAATAATGAAAGTTATTATATTAGTTATTTATAATTAAATAATGAAAGTTATATTATATTATATTTTTGACCATGCTGAACAAAATGGCTATCTCAAAATTTTGATTGGGCGACTTTGGGGAAAAAATAGCGTGGGAGGGAACCTAGTTGCCCTACATTTTTTGTTCACTTAAAAAGGGCACTAGAACTTTTAATTTCCAATTGAATGAAACCTCCCACAGTATTCTAGGACCACTGGGTCGATATGATCACCCCTGGGAAAAAAAACCTTCTGATTATATTGATATTTCTAGAGTTTCTGTTTATATTGATATTTGTTGATTTTAATCCTCTGCAGGATGAGGTATTAAGGCGATTACACTTAAGTTTAACATGTTATGGATAATAATTTATTTGGAAGATACCCCTACTACCAACCGTTTCATCTTTTTGCTGTTAAGGACACGAATATGAATTTTTTTTTCACATTAAAAATGTTTAACAGTAATAAGACGAGTGCCCATTAGCATTCATTTTGCACGCTTAATCGAAATATTTTCTTTTAAACGAAGGGATTTCCGGGGTAAATTTCCATCAACATTTATCTGTAGGACCCCTCATGAAAATTGGAAAGTTTGCCTCTCAAATACACTTTTTGATGCTTCAGACACCCCTTGCAACTGCTAAAATATACACTGGCAACCCCTTTCAATAGCTGGTTTGCAACTAAGCAATACTGCATAGCTGTTAGTAATATTACATGCGCATCCTATATAACGGCCAATCATTTTTATGCGTTGTTTAGCGTCAGAATTAAATTAATAGAATAATATCGAAAGAGTAACCTGCTGAGAATGCATGCATTCAACTTATTGCGATCAATTACCATGCAAAATTGAAAATAAAAAATCCCGCTTAAAAATGTTACTATTTCATACTTATTAGGCATAATGCTGATATATTGGTATACTGCGGCTTTAAATGCGGAATTCTTCCACAGTAGGATTTTAGAAAAATACGATCGAAAAAATAGAGATTGAACAAACAAGACAGTGAAGAAATTATATAATAAACTATCCTCACCCCTTTAACATACAAGTTCGAGATCTGGAAACTAAATCCGTAACTGAGATGTATGAAATTGAGAAAATGAATAAGAAATAACTCACTCGGACTATTTGGTCGACTCCGAGACATAGCCCACTTTGTCCACTGACTGGAGCAACATTTTATTTTAGTCTTTTTCCATCTGGCAGGTCGCTCAGGAGTATCAAGGCAGGTAGTTCTCGTGTAAGAAATCATTTCTCCAGTATTACCTCCAGTAGATTCCTTACACATAATGTCATACAACATAATGTCATTTATTTATTACCTAAAATAATTATTTTATACTAGATAATATGATTATTCGGTACTTGTGCATTTTATGGTACCCACGAAAGAAGTCAAGTTTAGTTAATGTTAATTAAATATAATAAAATAGGATGCATATATAATAGTTTAGAAACAAATGTGAGCTATATTTCGTAGCATATATTAAATACACAACCAACCTAACCTAGGTACCTTCCCCACCCAAACCCCCAACCCCCCCCCCCCCAAAAAAAAAAAAACAGTTTAAATATAGTAAACGCAATGAAAACTACGCTTTGCATTCCATTTCTCTACTGTAAATACTCGTTTGACGGATATCCATTAGTTGTTCCTTGTACAATATATAGCGGTGGGTACCATAAAGTGCACAAGAACCAATTTTTTTCTAGAAGCTTTTACTTGTTTGATGGTACAGCAGTCCAACTGAAAACAAAAGAATACAAAACGTACACGCAATTCAAAATATTAATAAGAGGAAAAGATAGAAAAATGGCAGGAAAAAAAATCAAAACTTCATTACAAATATTTAGAGACCAAGCATTTATTATTTCCCCATCCTCTCTCCGACCCTTGCTTGTTTTTTACCATCTCACCACATTCCACCTCTAAAAAAGTGTGACACCAGTGTGACACACTTAAAACTTTAAGTGTGACACCATTTTGTTAAAAAGAGCAATTAGCATGTCTCAGGCCCTTTCGCTTATATCACATTAGCCATGCAAGTTAAAAAACAACAACATACAAGTATGACGAAAAATATACACGGCATAGAACTGACTTATTATTTGTTTTGTTTTCTTTACTGAGCCAGCATGCAAAAAAAAATTATTTTCATGATGTTTAATATCAATTTAAGAAACTCAATCCCATTTCATATCATACAAAATATAGTTTCTAATTGTATCTTCTTTTCTTTTTCAACAAGTCGATATACATTTTTTTTTTTTTTTTTTTTTTTTTTTTTTTTTTTTTTTTGTACAGAAATGTAATTATGTTCTATAGAATAGCATTTTGAAAAGAAAAAAACCAAACTTCTATCTAATTTTAATAAGAATGTCATGATTTGGCCTCAAAAAACTATTTGCCCAGAATTTTGCCATAACTCTATAGGAATTTGCATGATATTTCCTTTATCCTCTGCCAAATTTTTGCTTAAACTTTCTTGAAAATCCAGTATTCTATTTGTTCAATTATATAATTCAATATTGCAAACAGAATTATCATTAATAAATAAATTAATTTTTGATTGCGCACAGCAAGTGGGTTTAACTGTCCGGCTGATTGTCCATACAAAGGCTTTTAACTAGTTGTCTGTTTTGCGTCGCTGAGATCGTTTACGGTCTCAATCGTATAAGACAACCTCCTTTTTCTTCATTTTCTTCATCTTTCCTGCCTAAACAGTGCTAGAACGCTTCTTCTGACAGCGGCCGGCATTTACCCCCTCCCCTCAGAAAATAACCATCGCAGAAAATATCCCCCGGAAAATACCCCCGCGGAAAATACTGCCCGGAAAATAATCCTCTGGAAAATATACTTCACGGAAATTACCCCCCCCCCCCACACAGAAAATATCCCCTCGGAAAATAACCCCGCCCCGCGGCTGGTTGGTCTCCAGTCACTTTCGACTTATAAAAATAGGATTAGAACTTTCAATTTCTGATCTAATGAGCACCCTTCGAACTTTCTGCAAACAGAAGGTGGAGGTGGGAATGAAGAAACGTGCAGTTCCTCTCTTATACGGAAAAAATTCTGCTCATTTTAAGGTTTAATGTTACTCTTTACTTTCATAATAATAGCGTAGACGAGAAATATTCCCCGAAATCATAAAGGAGTTGATATTAATCTTACATTTTGATGCATTTCTTAAAGTTCCCCCCCCCCCCGCAAAACAAAATACTCCCCCAACAAAAATCTTGCTTACGGTCTTGGGGATTATACACAAATTTCTACCTCGACCTTCCCCTCGTCTCTCCCTTAAAACTAATTCTGTATTTATCTCATGGCTCAATGAGAGATGGGATGCCTTGGTATTAAATGCACCCTTTGAGGTATTTGCCCCCCTCCCTAACTACAAAACAATCAGAAAATCCCATCTCAGAAATTTAACTGCCTTTTTGAGTTTTGTAATTTGTCCATTGCTTATAGATAGTATTCGTTATTGGGAAACATACCGATATTTTCCGCGGGGTAATTTTCTGCAGGGGGGGGGGCGAGTTGTCTTGGGAATTTTCATTGGGGAACAAATTTTAGTGGGGGTTATCTAGTATGCATGCAATAAATTTCTTCGAAAAGTCTTCGTTCAAAATCCTTGTTTGAAGATAAGCCCCTTTAAAGCTTAATTACCCAAAGAACACAAACATTTTCCTTTGGAAAATTTTCAGTTTAATAGGAAAGTTACAAAAAATAACCGTTCAAAAATTGATTTTTAATATGTCTGAAGTTCCAAAAACTAATAAAAATTAGAATTATTATAATTTTTTTTTTTTAACAGTCAACGCAATGGTGTTGATTTAGCAAAGAATGGTGTGTTTCCCATGTGATCGTTTTTTTATCATATTCTATGAAACGGAAGGTCTTAGAAACTAAGGAAAGGGCTCATTGGATCGAAAATTCAAAGCTATAGTACACTTTTTCAAGAGCCAAAACTTATCGGAGAGCGATCTCGAGCCTCTTTAACGTCTCGTTTTACATTCCGGTGCCCCTTCATCCTTAAATGGTATTAGATGAACATTTCAGAACGTAGTTACAAATGAAAGGTCCAAAATAGGCACTTCTGGGGCAAAATAATAACTGTGGCTCAAGGGCATCCAGCTATGAAACTTGTCAATTCTTCATGAATTTGCCCATACATCTAAATAGAAAGATGGACATATTATACTAGGCTACACATAGCTGTTACATTAAGAGAAAAGTGAGTATTTTTCAGAATGAATGATTGGAATGCATTTGATTTTGCCCTTGCGCTCCTCCAAGACACCCTCTTCCCTCAGCCAAAGCTTTGTACACATACGAATATACTACCTTTTCTGACTCATGACTATCCGATAATTATTTTGGGGTAGGCTCCTGGGCTATCAAATATTAATGATTGATCTTCATTCACAGTGGCAGATGCTGTTGTACATATTTCACAAATGGAGTTTGATTTTCGACGAAATTGGTATTTAAGGATTCCAGAAGTTGTTGATGTTAAAACTAAGGTTAAAGTTGTAATATAGAAAAAGTCCCGAATCAGTACATATTTCAAAAGAGTGTTTCATATCCACAAAATTTGGTTATTAAGGATTTTTTATCTTACTATAATAATATAGAAGTCTAAAATCAAGACAAGTGATCAAAAAAATGATCCAATCTTCATAGAATTCCGGATACCAGAGAACCCACAAGCAAAGTGTTCAAGTCCCTAACTGCAGAAACGTAAAATTTGGTCTTATTCGTTTCATGGGTGCATTTCTTCTTTTTTTTTTTCTTTTTTTTTTGAAATTATTTTTTCTTGTCACCGGAGGGAATCGTATTGAACCAGCTGTCATAGAATTTTTTAATAAAAAATTCTCATTTTACCGCAGATCTTTGTTTCTACTCCTACTCTTAAGAGCCAACATTGATCAGAAGGTAACGAGACCTTTTTTACACAATTTATCTCCCCTGGGTACCTCACCACCAAACACGGTGTCAGGTAAAAATTTCAAGTAGCCACTTAAATCACAAAGATCAAATAGAAATTCCTCGGGTTATTGTCCCAATGTAATGAAAAAAGCTCATTTCTTTAAAAGGATTCATAGTTAAACCCTAAAAAAAATATAGGGTTATCATACACTGTCAAATTCAAGATCTTAGAAACATTTAGAGATTAAAAAAAGATCATTTTGCTCCTGGTCTAAAAGTGCTGCCATCTATTTTTACAATCCATTTGAGTTTAGGATTTTGGTTGAGATTGCTAGTCTATTACCTGGGTTTGGGAATAGCATGGGCACCCATATGTGGGGGTCAGTGGGGGGCTCCAGCCCCCCCCCCCAGACTGAATGATTCTGCCTTATATTTTTGGTTTGAAATTTCTATTAGGCTTATAAAGTGTTGGAAGTGCCAATTAGACCAGGTAAGCCCCCTGAAGTTCAGCTTATGGGCACCCATGGTCAATAGTCCTTGAAGACCTGATGAGAGTGTTTTATATCATTTTTTGTACAAAAGTTTACTAATTAGATACTTCATTTTGAAATATTTGAAAGCTGACAATTTCGTTGTTGTTGTGCAAATCCGAAAAAGTCTAATAATGACTGCTCAAAACGCTCAAATTCCTGATTCAGTGAGAAAACGAGTTAAATCAAGATTTGCTGGTAAAAATTAATGCAAATATAAAGTTCCCCCCACTCCCCATCATGTTTTCACAGAAAACCAGACACGTTGCACTTCGGTTGAAGAAAAATCGCATCAAAATTTTTGATATGCATTATTGGAGACACAAAGAAGACCAATGTTCCCTCCAACACCCACTACTCTCCCCCTCTGACTCCTCATGGTGCCAAATCGCTTGGGGGGTTTGTAGAGACGTTGAATTTTATGTCAACTAGAATCACAATTTGAGAGAAATGGTTTCAGTAAACCACTAGGTTTCGGTAGTTAAGATTTTTCATGATTAGTTAAAGTGCGGGGGTTTTCCATGATTAAATACAAAAAAATTCTACATTGTACAAACTCAGTTATCTATCTAATGCGGTTTCAGGGCATATTTATAACTTTTATGGTATTCAGGCTACTGGGGCTTCAAACTTCAAATGGTAACCCCAGTAAAATATTTCACATTTTCAGCCTGCGAGAAAAAAGAAGTTAGTTTTGTTATTAAACAAAAGTTTTTTTTGGATGCTGCAACCCATTTTTGCCCGTTTGAATCGTACATACCACTGGGAAAGTGTTGGAATTACGCCACGAGAGGCGCGATTTGAGGTGCTGACAGGCTCCCTCATATAAAGGATAGCATCTATTCGTTTTGAGTTTTTATGTGAGTCAGCAATTAGGGCATTTTTTTTTTTTTTTTTATGTCCTTGAAACATTAGGTAAAAGTATGAGGAAACAAGATTTTGATAAAGGCTTGAAAATATCCTTCCTTTGTTCTCAGTTGTCCCCGAAGCCACGCCAAAACCGGTGGCGCACCGCCGATAATTTATAGCGCCAAATTATTTTCTGAGATTACAGAGAGGAAACTATAGGACAGAATCCACTATTTAATTGCGTATTCAAAAATTTTGGATTTCCCTCAAAATGTTTTTGAAATTACTCGTCTACTATAGATTTAAGATTATCTTTCACTTGTTTCTGTCCTCTTCACACCAGCATAATAATTCCTAATTAAAATAATTTCTACAATACAATATAATAGTTTCTAATTAAAACAAGTTTCGACAGGCCCTGATATTCCTAGAATACCTTCTTTATAGATGTTCTCTTCTTTTTGTTGCACAAATATATGTAAAATCTTCAAAAAGCTTCTAAGGTCAATAGCATTCAACCAGCCGGCCCACACTATACCTAACATTGGGTTAAGGGCTAAGACACATTGTGTTTCAAAACTTTGTATTACATTACTCCTAAGTGAGAGGATTCAATCGGGAAGCAATGAGGAACAATAGTCAGTGTAGCGTAGAGAGTGAGATGTTGGAAAGTATCAACGCCCTTATTATGTAGATTAATTACTGACTATTCAAGTCCTAATGTTGCTCTGTACTTTCATACGATTTTTTATACAATTTATTTCTATTCATTTTCAGTATCATATTCATTTTAATCCAGCCTTAGGTTTTACGCCGAAGTTTAACTTCTGGATTTACAATGCTTCGAAACTGAAAAAAGGGGGCCTTAAACACCAACATCGTCATCCTCGTCCTGTCCTGCATCCTCACATCCCCGACATCATCTGATCAAGATGCCTCCAATTTTTTTTATGTATGATCCTGAATTTTGAGGATATTTAGAGTTACTGTTCTTTTGAAAAAACCCAAAAGCCACATTCACACAACTGATTGAGGTAGCTGATCCATTCACGGCACCTGAGACTACAGCCTTATCTTTGTTAAGTTTATATTTTTAGAGGATGATTCACTAGAAAATATTGTTCTTGGCAGATCCCCCGTATCATACAGTGCCGGAACCCACTGGGCCAGGGCGAAAAACAAAATTAAAAACTAGTAACTAAATAGAATCATATTAGAATAAAAAGTTTTACATAAAAGCCGCCTGATAGAATAATGTGAATGTAATCTATTACTTCACTGTAAAAATACTTTACTATAATTTAGGAGTGAAATTCCATTTTACAGCCTAATTGCATGCATAGTCTGTATATTCCTCCAGCTGAAGAAATGCTAGAAGTTAAATCATCCCTTCGTATTGACAGGAAGAATCACTCACGAGAATTTGGCCTAAAAAACTATACCTTTGAAATTTTCTGGAACCTCTTCCCCAAAGAAAGGAAATCCACTTACTTTCCTAACTTTCCAAATACTTGCGTGCAACCACCCCTCTATTTTGTGTGGACTGTTTAACTTAATGTTTAGATACAAATGTGGTGGCATGTGGCAATGTGACCTCTAAAAGTAGGACGATATTCATATAGCTTTTTTGAAGTCCCAAACCAATTAGCAATCTGCTAATTTTCTCCCTAAGTCTGGTCAAAGTTGAGATTTGTCTATTTGGAATTACCGTATGAAGGAGATATATTTTATAAAATTATAGTCGTCCCAATTTCTTTCTTTAGAGTTTCAGTTACTATTAGAGCAGGTCATGTGTATGTAGTTTTTTCTTTGTTGCCAGAAGTTCTAAATGTTGAATGTGTTATGTATTGTTTTGGTAGTAATTACGGATTTATTGAACTATAAATTCTGACGTCTCAAAGCTTTGTTTCCATGGCACAATCAGATCTGATTTAAGTGATACGAATTCTTATAGGCCAGCAGGGGTTAGAAACATTCTTCTAAGCCGTGGCGATAGGAATTTCTCAGATAGCGCCGCTTATAGCGCTGGAGATTGTGGCGCCGCTTTCAATTAATGGGAGAGGATCGAATATGTAGACATATAAATGTGGCCTCTTCTTTCTTGAGCTATCTGGAGATCAGATTCCTTTGGGAGCATTGTCCTTGGAGACTTACGAACTAGTTACCTATTATCGGACTAGACGCAGACATATAAATGAAATAAACACAGATAAGAAAGACAATAGATTTATTGAACTTACATGCTTAGTCGCACAGCAACGGGTCACTTCAATGTCAACAACGGTGACCGAAATAATTTCGTACTAAGCGTTTCAGATCTGACTTCATATTCAAATTAAAAAATACATTTTCCCCACTCCCAAACGCAGTTCTTTCGTCCTGCACTGTAAGGATTGCTCGCCATTGGACCAAGAGGGCCAAGGATGTAAATCTTTCGTCCAATAATCTTTTTTTTAATATTTTTGATGATTCAAGCATTCACACGATTTTTTTGCCATTAAAACTTCCTTAGAAATATAGTACGTAGCATTTTTCTTGCTACTAATTATCTTAGCGAAATTCGAATGACTAGCGTCGTTGTTTGACTGAAGATAGAACGCAGTTTCTCTTTTTGCTGATTAAAAATTTAGACTCTTGGAAGTTGTCTTTGAACTCAATTAGGGGAAGTTTAATTTCTGCCCGAATCATCTTTAGAAGGAAAGAATATTGTACTATAAATATATGGTATTCTACTGCTGGTGCACATCACCCTTCCCATCAAATAATGACGTCCCGTCATTAGTAACTGCTCATTAAGAGTGCTTAAAATTTTTCAATTATCTTTCTTATTTTATTCTACATCCCTATCTAAAATTTGTCTACCGGACTAAGATTAATTTTGGTTCTAGGTTAGCTACTATATTAAAGATTTTTTTTTTTCTATATCTAACACTGATTACTTTTAAATTTACAATAAGGTTGGGACTATTCTACTTTTACATTAATTTTTTTTTTTTATTTTGATGTCTATATGACGTACTACATAATATCTACACAACTTTAAATGAATAACATGATAATATTACATCTAATTCTACTTGTGGTACATACATGAATGATTTATAACATACAATATTTGGTTCATTATATTCACTGATGACATTAAAACACTTTCACTATTGAGATTTTTGAATTGTCAAAGTTATTAGGAAGTAACACATGTAGCTTCACATCTATTCATCACCTTTTGTGTCCTTGGTGTACTAAACCCTTCTGTTATAACTTACTGTCTTTCACTCCTTTTGTCCTGGCGAAAATTTCGAAGTACTCATGTTATCGTTTCTTCATGGAACAGTTTGACTTTAGCTTTCTTCACACGGTAAGTTTTCTCTAGTAGTAAACTGAGAAATGACCGTTGAATATTGTTCTAATAGTCAACTGGGGAATGATTCTTCCCACTGCAGGTGTTGGTGTTTTTCTTCTCAGCATATCATTTTTTAGGATTTTAGAGGCACATAGAGAATGTATTCTCGCGTAAAATTGTTCATTTGTGCCTTTTGAAACGGGTTGTCGTCATACTATAGTGACTCTCTTAATATAATGTCTCTAACTTCAACTTCGAATATCTTCAACTATCATTTAACTTCAAATATCGTTAAATATCGTTTATCTTGTACTGCTCGATGGTGTTATCAGAGTTAAAGTTCAAATTGTCTTTAATTTCTGCTTCAAATATCTTCAAATATCTTTAAGTGTCATTTAACTTCAAATATCGTTTATCATGTGCTGATCGATGGAGTTCTCAGAATTAAACTTCAAATTGTCTTTAATTTCATCTTCAAATATCTTCAAATGTTTTTAAGTGTCATTTAACTTTAAATATCGTTTAATACCGTTTAGCTTCAAATATCATCACTATACTGTAAAACTATTCTGGGGTCCATAGTGAGTATCAACAGCGATATCTACGTATTTATATCTTGTACTGACCGATGGGTTTCTCAGCGTTTATGTGATTATATAGTTCGTTAAAGCACTTGATACTGAGGTTCAAATATAGTGTTACCGTATACATAATATGTTTCATAGTCGAAGAAACGACGATCAAAGGTAACTGTTGTTTTCGTAGACGAAGCTGGGATGAAAGTTGCCTGGAGTTATGGTGAGTACTCTTTGTTGGTTGATATATGATGAAAATAGATGCTACTGGATTGTATCTTTACTTGGCAGCTCATTGTAATGCTCAATAACCAATTTGCCATTTACTTCCTGTAATAAAAATAACAAGGCAGAATCACACGTTCTTTAAAGTAAACACTCATAGTACAAATAAGTCATGTATTAATTGGGTACATTAATTTCTAAGCTATGAGACAGAATTAAATAAATACACTAATATTAGTACTCACAATGAAAATCTAAGACCTAAATGTCTTCAAATTTGTTTTTAGAATGAACATATCGATAGTAAATTAGAATAAATTACCCTGCATTATTAAGTTTGAGGTCTACTTTTACAATATTTTTCATGCCTGCATTGTTCACGCAAGTCCGTGCTGTTTAAGAAACGCATGTTGCAGCGTCATAACCACACGGTTTTACGAAAAAAGTACTACAATGAGGGAACAAGACATAACAAGGACGAATGGAGACCTCTCTACCCACTCGTCTTCTAATGTCTTCCCTATTTCTAGGCTTAGACGTTCTCATGGGGTTTCGGGTTTAACCTCAGCTGTTTCCCCGTGTTCTTTTCTTGGTTTTCGTCTTATTGGTCTCAGGATTTTTCCGTAAGTACAAGTTAACATTGGTGCCTCATATTTACTTTTCGAATAAGGTAATTAGATGCGGGGTTCCAAGCATGCCCGTGTAGATTCCAGTTGATGCTTGGCAAAGAGTATAAGCGTAATGAAGAACTGACATCAATATCTTTTTAGAAGGCTATTGTTTGAGCAAACCCTTCAGCACTAAATAAATAAATTGATATTAAAGTCTTATTAGAATCCGTTAAGCGAGAAACACCTTCACATTAAAAGGAAATTCCTTGTGGGTTTTACTTAGTCGCCATTGGACATACACAGGGTTTCAATCTATGTATCTTAACCGATCAAATGGTTTTAAAATTTTACGTATTATTATTGAGATATAATTTCACATCCGCCGTGAAATTCTACATATAAACGTACCAATAGGTTGTTTGGTTATAGTTACCAATAGTTGGCTATTGGTACATATATTACTCGAGTAAGAAACACATTAGTGAGCAATGTGTAGGCCTAAAATAATTATAATCTGCACTAAGATAAAATATTTCATATAATTAGACGCTTCTGTACTGGTAGTTTTTTTTTTTATATATAAAGCTGCCAGATATAAGGGTATAGCCTACTGAATAGCATAGTTTAAAAACTAAACTTCTTTTCAAAATACCCGACGCTCCGAACTAGTCGTGTTTACTTCAGTTAATAAAAACAAATTCGCTCTATCAAAATATACTGAAAACTAGCGGAAATTTGTACGGGTATAATGGGGGTGAAGAAATATAGGTTTCAAGAGGAAATCTCTTCAGTGTTCACTATATCAGAATTGGATAATTTAATGTACATGTTGCTCAGATAAATTTCGCATGAACTAAAAAAACGGGGCAAACAGGAAAAAAAAATTGACAAAAATAAACGTTTTTCACTAAATGAAGCACAGTCTTTTCGAGTTAAACATAAACCTTAGTCTAACTTAAATTATCAGGTTCTAAATAGTTTATTGAGATAATTAAATTTTAATTAATAACTTATTGAGAAATTATATTTTAATAAATAATTAAAGTAAAAAATTGAGTACGAATTGATTATTAGAATAATTAAATAAGAATTTGACTGATATTTTAAGCAAGAAAAACGAACAAAACGGCAAGTAAAAAGGATGACTAAACATTAAAAACCTAAAAATAGAGCAAAACACGATTTAGATCAAGCTCTAGCTATGTGTCAGATTATCGAATTTTTAAGTCAAGTTAGGCATATTTGATTTTACTTTTGATTAATTTTCTTCATAGTTAAAATTTTTTTTTTTCAAATCTTCACGTGGAAGGCAATTTCAGTAGGGATTCTACGTCTTAGAAAACTCTTCTGCCCATTGTAGAGAGGAGATAGACAACAGAAATCATGATAACATTCATAAATATGTCCAGGATCCAAGGGAACGTAATTCATGATCCTCATGATCCGGTACATATCCAAGAACATGATCAGCTCATAATTAGACGCTTCTGTATTGGTAGTTTTTTTTTTTGTTTGGACCTGGGTCGGTTTTTTTCATAGAAAAACCGAGGGACGAGACCTGAGTCAGTATAGGTAAGATATAACGTGACTGACTTGCGAAAATATGTCACAAAAATTAGAGCACAATATATTTCATAGATAAACCAATGAAATTAAAGAACATTTTTGTCACAGAACTATAGAACGGTGATCTCTCTGTTATTATATACGTCATAGATATAAACTAATGAAATTAAAACACTCTTCTCTTTTTTTTTCTTTTTTTTTCACCTCGGAGATATAAAAAAGTAAACTCTCTGTTTCTCTTTCAAAGCATTCAGATCCAAAAAACGAAAACTTAGCTCACTGAAGTTTCTATTCAACCTTTAAGTATTGTTTTGACTGGCCCTGATTGGCAAAAAAATACTAATTTCTTACACTTGAAGGACTGAGAAATATCCCTTCTTACTGTCGTTTACAAAAAAATTACCAAAAACAATTATGGGACTAGAGTTCCTCTCCAGCCTTCCCACAAGACTTGGTCCAACGCCCAGTTGTCATTCTTAGTCGGCCACGATCTTCCTACCGTTGGTTATTTTCTGTGATCGTCAACGTTTTCACATTACTTGTATTTTTTTTTCATTAATATTGAATTGGTTAAATTTACATGCACGCTGTTAAATTTATTATGGTGTTAAATTTATTATATTTGTAATTTGTCTTTACATTAATTAGGGATATTTCCATCTGTCAGGTTTTTTAACCGTTCTGCCTGACTGTGTCGTTACTTTCTCCTCTGTTTGTTGTGGTTTTTTCTTTTTCGGTTTGTCTAGCGAAATAATGTCAAATTTTTTGTATTTTTTTTTAAAAAATTATTGTCCTTTTAATTTAGTTTGTTTCCCGTGTTCGGCTGCTGAGGTCGGCCTTGATTTCCCTATTTCTTTAGCTACTATATGGTCTGATTGACCATCAGACTCGTCGTAACTAGTTTCTGACGAATCCGGATTGGAACTTTTAGAGGTGGCACTTTTTGAGGTGTCACCTGCCCTTTCTTCGTAAATTTTTACTCCCCTGGAAGTAGAAGATTTATTCCTTAAGTCCTCGTTTTGAGTTCTCAACACGGGGGATTTGAAAGATTCTTGAGAGCTTTGAGAGGAATCAATAGTTTTTGCGGGGTTCCACCATTGTTTGAATGCCATGTCTTCAGGGGGATGGGACATTCTTTGCACAAAGGTTTCCCTCCACGAAGTCCACTTTTTAGGTTTGACCTTGGACACAGTTATATCATGATGTTGACCTTGCTGGTCATCCTTGGGAGTTTTATTCTCGGGCAATGTACTTTGACTCTTTTTTATGGGGAAATTAATTAAATCCATAGCTTCTCGCAGGTTTGTTTTAATTAAATCTTTGAGAGGAGTTTTCTTTACAGCAATGCCGGGGGTTTCTACAGCTCTGTTTAATTCTTCCTGTAAAGACAGGGGCCTTTCTATTGGTGTTGCAGGGGAAACCATATCGTCTGGAATTCTTTTGGGGGGACATGGGGTCGAAATTCTATCGGGGAAGAATTGGGTTTTTGGAGATATTGTATAATCTAAATCTCCTGCACTCGCCGATGAATAACTTTTTGGGCTTTTTGGCGTTCTTATTCTTACTGGTGTTAGTGATTTTTTTTCTGGAATAACTAGATTTTCCATAGCTAAAAATTCTTTCATAGCTTCATAGCTTCATAGCTTCAAGATTTTTCATAGCTAAAATGTTTTCCTGGTCACTGTCATTCTCAAAATAGTCTTGCTTGAAATTAAAGGGTTTTAGATCTGCCAATCTTGATTTAGGGGGTTCGTTTTTCGAATCCGACGAATCAGTAGACGAGGGCTGTGATACCTATCTCTCTGGAAATTTGGCTCTTTTTATTCGGCTAACATGCGCCTTGTAAGTTCTTCCACTATCGGGGTTTTTCATTTTAAAAGTATATACATTATCGTACTTTCTGACTATTCTGTACGGTCAAGAGTATCTGTTGGAAAGTTTTTTTCCTTCCGTTTTCGCCTCGTTCTTTAAGTAAACGAAGTATCCTACTTTGAAATCTATATTCCCCTTAACTGTGGGTTGGTTTTTTAGCTCTTGGTTTATTTTACATTTTTACAGCTTTTGCCTAGCTATTTTATAATTTTTATTCATCCTATTTATGAATTCTCGTTTTTAATCTTCTGAGCTATTATAATACTGCCGAGATTCAATAATCTCATCATACGGGATTTTAAAATCTCGACCAAAAAGTAAATAAAATGGGTTGTCTCTGGTTGTTTCGGAATAAGCCGTGTTGATTACGTTAGTTAAATAAGGTAAGAATTTATCCTAGTCGCTCCTATCGTCTTTCGTATAAATACTTAAAACGTTCGAAAATATTTTATGCCTGTTTTCTATTTTGCCATTAGCTTGTGGATGGTACGGCGCTGTAACCATTTTATCTATATTAAGGAAACTCATTAAATATTTTGTTACTTTTGCAAAAAAATTGCTCCCGTTTTCAATCAAAATTTTATTATGATTGCCAAATTGTAAAAATAATTTTTCTAATGCCTTACTTGTGGCATAATCAACTTGATTTTTTAATGCTTTTGCGAAAGTGAATCCTGAAAAATGATCTGCAACCGAAGGAAAACAAGAATTACTTCTGCTATAAACAATTAAGCATCAAATTGCATCGTATAGGTCAAATGAACTAATATCAAAGGGGTAAGTTGCAACTGGAACCCTTCCCATTGGGGGATTTGGATAAGCTGGGGGGATTTTTCTCAAATTACATGCTTCGCATGTACTTACAAATTCTTTAAGTTTTGTCAGTGCAGATTGTGCGTAAAAGTATTGTTTTAACTTATGGAACGTTTTCATAACTCCTATATGTCCACCCGTGTCCGAATGAAAATATTCAAATGCATGCCCTATCAAGTTTTGTGGTAACAGAGGTATTATCGAGGTTTGGTTTCTATTTGTCTCAGCAGTCACGATTCTACACAGTATTTCTTCATCAAGATCATAGTAAAAATTATCTATCTCTTTTCTAAGAGTTTTAAATTTATCTGGTAACGCTTTATCATTCACAAAATAATCAATTAGTGCTACACACACTTCGTCCTTTTTTTGCTTTCTTTTTATATTTTCCAAAGACAAGGGACAATAGTTATTCTTATTTTCTTTTACTGCGTCTTTGACTTTGTTTTTCTTACATCCCTGTTTGCTTTTAGCATTAATAGCATTAACTTCATTTTCTTCAATTTCCGACGGACTATTTTCTGGATATCTACTCAAAAAGTCGCAAGCTGCGTTTTGTTTTCCGTTTAAATGTTCAAATTCATAATCTAGGTCTTGGATCTTCATAATCCATCTAGCTAGAATGCTCGTGGGGTTGTTAAATGTGCGCAGGTACTGCAAGCTTTTATTGCCTGATCTTAATATAAATTTTCTACAAATTACATAATACCTAAATTTGTCCAAATGGTAAAAAATAGATAATAATTCTAAGTTTGTGGCGGAATAACTACTTTCGCCTTTTGATAAAGTTTTACTTGAATAGCAAATAACTTTTTCTATTTGTTTGGGTGTTCCCTGTAGTGGGTTAGGGTTTTCTACCGGGATTATTTGTGAAAGGATAGCGCCTATGCCTTTTGAGCTAGCATCAGTGGTAACGATGAATTTTCAGTTTTCGAAATCAGGGACTGATAAAATTGGTTCAGAAGTGAGCGCCTTTTTAAGTTGGTCTAGGGAAGTTTGAGCTTCCTGGGACTAGGTAACATAATGGGAGTTTCCTTTGGTTAATTCCGTGAGGGGTTTTGCAATTTGGGAATAATTGCGTACGAATTTTCTAAAGTATCCAGTAAGTCCTAAAATTCCCCTTAATTCTTTCATAGTTTTTGGGGGCTTGAGGTTCTCAACACATTTCATTTTATCAGGGCCAGGAGATATTTCTCCTTGGATTGCTGCTACTCCCAAGAATTTAATTTTAGATTTAAATAAATTTAGTTTCTCGGGCCGGCATTATAAATTCCCTTACCTGAACTTCTCGAACACCTTAGCTAAAGTTCCTAATTGTTGCTCAGTGTTTTCCCCCACGCATATAATATAATCAACAAAATGATTTATAATCTTTAATCCTCTTAACAGGTGCAACAGGGGTCTACATAACGTGCTTGAACTTGTTTTAAGCCCAAATGGTACCCTTAAGTATTCATAAGATCCATATTCAGATGCTGAAAATGCAGTTTTATGGACATCCTTTTCGGCTATTTTCACTTGGTGGTAGCCTTGGGTAAGGTCTAAAGAGGTAAAAAATTTGTTTTTGCTTGAAATTGAGTCAAGAATTTCGTCTATTCATGGTAGAGGAAATTTATCGTTAACTACTTGTTTGTTCAGAGCCCTATAATCTACTACGAGTCTAAGATCGCCATTCTTTTTTGGTACTAAGATCACTGGTGCACTATACGGACTTATACTTGGGCGTATAATTTCATTTTTTTCTAATTCATGGATTTTATTTTTTAACCACTCTTTGTGCTTATATGGCACACGGTATGGCTGTTTTGCAACGGGATTACCAGTCGTCAAAATTGAATGTTCGTAAAATGGAATTAACCCGATGTCATCTTAAGATTCAGAAAATAACTCCTTGAATTTACATAATAATTAGCATAATTCTTTATTAAGTTACATATACGTAATATGATCCATTTTAAATTTTTTTAAAAATTGCGATTTAGTTAAAGGATATTCGTTATTTGAAGTTTTAATACCGTTAACTAGGTTTATTTTAGAATTTTCCCATTCATTTAAATCATTTTCCGTTAAAACCTCAATTTGGACTAAACACGTCCCCTTTTTAATTGTAATTGTATCGTTTTCATGGTTATTGGTTACCCAAATAAAACCTTCCCCTTTGTCATAAGATATAATCTGTTCCTCGCATAACAGATTTTCAGGTATTTCAGATGGTGTCGCAAATCATATTTCTGATTTGCTAGCAACGGGCTCGATCATTTGTGATATTTGAATTTTTTGCATCGTTTTGGGAGGGATTTTTGTTTTTCTTATAGCAAATCCGTAATATTTTTCTTCCTTTTCATTCTTTATTAGATTCATGCCGGCGTGATGCTGTGCCATTGTGGTGTTTTGCGGCATCAAGTTAGGTGTTATTATGTTCTTTCACAATCCCACTATTTTCTTAATTTCATTTGATCTGTACTGTCGCATATTTCCTATTTTTATTTTCGCACCTTCAATACTGTTATTATTTAAATACACTTCATTTCTGCAATATCTCTTAGGGTAATTGAATAAATTTCCAATCATGCCATGTCTTTGCGAGACATGAGGTTCAAAATACTTCGCCATTATACCATTAGAAATTTTGTTTACTGTTATGTTATCTTCGTAACCTCTGTTACGATTTCTTAAGGTAGAAATTTCTTCCCCTACCTTAGCTGGGTATACAAGCTTCTCGTTGCCTACGTCTAATAGTATTCTATTAGACCTTAGAAAATTTGCCCTTATAGTAGCTTCATATGGAAAATTGTTAAATATAATAAAATTTGTCATGTACGTTTTATTGTCTCTTTTTACGTTTAGGCAAATTGACCCTTTTGCATTTAATTTATGACCTGTAACGCTTGTTAAATTGGGATTATTGGGGTTTTTTTGTCGCCTAATGTGCAGAGGCAACATATTAAATACGCAAGAGTTTATGATATTTACAGTAGCTCCACTGTCAACTAAGGCCGTAAAGTAAACGTTTTCTAAATAAAAATCATTAAATATAGGTAACTTGTTACTAATATCACTACAAGAAGGCACTAGTATTGTTTTGGACCTATTAAATATTCCTGGCACCCTCTGGGTCCAACTTATGTTCCTGAGGGGCCTGAAGCGTTTCCCTGAGAATTTATTTCATTTGTCGGTGCCTGTAATAGATATTCAGATGTCTTAGGTTCCGTAGGCATATTTAAATGATTTACGTCTGTCTGTCTTCGCCATGTATTATTATGGTAACGTGGATGTCTCGTGTCAGTGCCGTTTGCTGGCGCTGACTGCCAGTGCCGTTGGCTTGTAAAATTTTCATTTCTCATCGGCAAATTTTCATGATTTTTATATTGCATTCTTGCATTATATTGGCCTTGGCGAGTATTTGGGTTTTCAGACCGATAATTAATTTGCCTGCTGGGGAGAGGGTTATACCGATTTTGTTGGTACGCGTTATATGGTACTAATTGTCGCAATCCCCCCTGGCTATAGCCTATTGCACGACCGGTGCTAAAATTTGTTCTTCTGAACAAATGGTTACCGTAATTTTGGGTATTACCGACAGAATTTCTTGGTATGGGATTGGGGACAGAGTGGCACTGTCTCGCTATGTGGCTAACACGGTTGCAATTATAAAACCTTATTAGTGTAGGATTAATGGGCTGAAAACGTACTGTTTGCTGCCTCGTGGGTTCTGGCGTTTTATTTCTTTTTGCTACTGGGGAGTTATTCCGTGAAAAGAAATAGGTTAATGCCTGATCGCCCTTGAAGATTAGCCTAGTGTTTGAGTCGCCTAGGCTATCTATTTTCGCATTACTATGATTAGCAACCATTTTATCAACTTCGATTAGTCTCTCTACCTCTTGGACTGCAAGATCCAACGTCTGAATATTTTTGGATATTACTAATCTATATAGTTTTGGGGGTAGCCCTTGCAAAAAGGTATTTAGTATGACTTTTTCGTACAGTTGCCCAGAACCACTTCCGTATTTTGCTTCTACAGAAATGCGTATATTATCCAGATATTCCCTTATATTTTGTGAAAAATCAAAGTTCACTACTCCATGTTTTAATTTATTTACTGAACTGGTTTCTATAAATCTCTCTTTGAATGCTTTTAACAATTCATCAACCGTATTTATTGGCAAGTTGGCGTTATTGCCTATGGTATTTTCGACCTGTTTTAGAAAAGTAAAGGCCTGGCCTCTTAATCGTAGTAGGAGCATGTCTTTTAATGCTTCAATGTCTGTTTTTGTTAATTGTACAAACTGGGTCAATTGGATATTAAATTCGTCAATATCTGACTGACCATTATATTCCGGGATAGATTTTGCAATCTCTATATTTTTTGCGACTAACTTTTGCACTATTAATAACTCGTTTAGTTCGTCCATATTTGTTTTTTGCGTTTATATCAACTTAAAATTTTACTTAACCTATTTTGGGGGACTCTATTATCTCCTATAAGATATAAGGGGTTTCCTATCGTAGCCTAGCGGCAATATGCCTAATCAATTTTCTTAAATGTCTGTATCTTTCCCAACAATTAAATTCAAATTACAAAGTTTCATAGCCTAACTAGTTCGCAAGTTTTTCTCCAATTTCCGACTCGCGCCATTTGTTATGTATTGTTTTGGTAGTAATTACGGATTTATTGAACTATAAGTTTTGACGTCTCAAAGCTTTGTTTCCATGGCACAATCAGATCTGATTTAAGTGATACGAATTCTTATAGGCCAGCAGGGGTTAGAAACATTCTTCTAAGCCGTGGCGATA
The DNA here is from genome assembly GCF_049724085.1 of Artemia sp. Qi Xiang Cuo. Lineage (NCBI taxonomy): Eukaryota > Metazoa > Arthropoda > Branchiopoda > Anostraca > Artemiidae > Artemia > Artemia sp. Qi Xiang Cuo. The sequence continues at coordinate 28,152,224 of NC_142811.1, forward strand.
GGAATTTCTCCGATAGCGCCGCTTATAGCGCTGGAGATTGTAGCGCCGCTCTCAATTGATGGGAGAGGATCAAATATGTAGACATATAAACGTGGCCTCTTCTTTCCTGAGCTATCTAGAGATCAGATTCCTTTGGGAGCATTTACCTTGGAGACATACGAACTAATTACCTATTATCGGACTAGACGCAGACATATAAATGAAATAAACACAGATAAAAAAGACAATAGATTTATTGAACTTACATATATAGTTATACAGCAACGGGTCACTTCAATGTCAACAACAGTGACCAAAATAGTTTCGTACTAAGTGTTTCAGATCTGATATCACATTAAAATTAAAAAACACATTTTCCCCATTCCCAAACGCAGTTTTTTTGTCCTGCGCTGTAGGGATTGCCCGCCATTGGACCAAGAGGGCCAAGGATGTAAATATTTCGTCCAATAATCTTTTTTTTAATATTTTTGATGATTCAAGCATTCACACGGTTTTTTTGCCATTTAAACTTCCTTAGAAATATCGTACGTAACATTTTGTTAGACTACTAATTATCTGAGCGAAATTCGAATGACAAGTGTCATTGTTAGATTGAAGATAGAACACAGTTTTTCTTTTTGATGATTGACAATTTTGACTTTTGGAAGCGGTATTTGAACTCAATTAGGGGACGTTTAATTTCTGCCCGAATCATCTTTAGAAGGAAAGAATCTTGTATTTTAAATATATTATATTCTACTGCTGGTGCAAATGTGTTAAGTTTATTTAAATTTTTGACGACAAACATCTATTTTGGGAGAGGGAATTTAAACACATTGGGGTACTGCTTAAAAAACAGTTAACTTACTTACGCTCTGGTCACTTGAGCCTTGTCTTAGTGCTTATCGTCTTATTATTGTCGGAGTAGTAATGACGGTGAAAACATATATATGGTATTATAACCATAGCATTACAGTATTAACTAGCAGTAGTTCTTGACAGTTTCAAAAAATTATAGCTTACTTGGCTAATTGTAAAAAAAAACTGTGAAAAATGGTAGCTTGACTGAGTTAATTTTTACAAAATTGACGGCCGATAAGTTGTCGGAGCTGTTAGGTCATTGACCTAGGCTTAGCAATTATATTCTGTTGAAAGTATTATATTTGGAATCTCGCAGCGTTGTTTGCTTGTTTGCTATGTTTTTGTTCTTACTGTCACCGCTGTAGTTCGTTATTACCACTACTATGCATATAATACTCAAGTTTACTGTAAAGCTTGAAAGTCTGAATGCACATTTTATATATGTTCTGTGATGTCTGTAGAGCACACAATTTATTATACTATAGTAGAAAATTTGTATGGATTACATCCTGCTATTTACCTTGGGTAATGTCTCTGCGTTTTAATTTTCAATTTCTGAATGTAATTCATTAAAAAATTAGCTTTTTAGCCATCCTAGCCAAGTGGTTAGCATACTAGATTTGAAATCCTTTGTGCACGAGGACAGAGGTTCGAATCCGTGTGTCGCAGGTTATTTGGTTTGGAACGGGGATCGGTAGCCAGAGTCGACTCATCTCTAAATGGGTACCTGGAGAAATCTGGAGAAGGTAAACAGGAAAGTTTTGCGAAAGCAAAGGATATCTGGCCCCCAAACCTCATTGCACTTCCTGGCTGAAGGGCCAAGAAACGGAGATCAGCACTGCTAGAAGAAACTCTAAAGTCCAATGCCGTACTCTTTACCTTTACTTTTAATTTTCATTCGATGCAATTGAAGGAAAGACAATGGTAAAGTGAACACAAACACTATTTTTTTCAGAGTATTGCAATGAAGGGAAGAAACCAAAGGTAATTGCAAAATAGATATAGGGTAGTCAAAAGAGTGGAATGTAGGCTGCAAGACCAGGAAATCCCGACATGGAGTAAGATATTCTCATCAGATTCCCTTGAGATTTCCCTTGAGATTTCTTGCATCAAATATGGTGCAAGTAAGTTTATTTCATTTAAGTTTTAGAGTTTAAATTAAATTTTAATTCCCTATTTTGTCGGATTAATTCAATTTTCAGGGAGTTTAAGGTCAAACTGTCAATCATTTTAATTAAGACAATGTTTGGGAGAAGTCAGAATTGCTGTCTCGTCCTTATTTTGTCCAAGGTTCGGTCATGGTAATGAAGCTGATAAGAAATTGTGGACCCAAAAAACTTTTGCTTAGAAGGAATTCCAAAAAGAACCGATAACGATTTACTTTTTAAACTTTTACAAAAAAGCAAGAAAATTCTAAAAGTAGAACTAACAGCGATCAGTTTTCGGAGCCGCGCCGCCGCCGAATCTTATTACGGTGCGGCTTCAAGGACTAGTTCTCAGACGTGTTGAATTTGATGGTATAGTCTTCATTTAATTCGACTCTAAGACTATCGTTTTGTCTTTTGTTTCCTCATTTTTTTCGTCTTCCATTGCAGTCTTCATCGCATCGCATCTCCTTTCTGTAGTCTTTTTTTGCTCTTTTCTAAAAATGAAAATTTTCTTTTCCAATAACAATTGCAGAGTAGGCTAACTTCTCACTAGAATGAATTTTGTGCATTTTGAATGAAAATAAAAAGAGAATTCTATCAACGCCTATTTTTTTTTTTTATTCCGTTTTAGAGTTTCAGTTTCCATTTACAAGATTGGCTCTTTACTTACATTTTTATTTTCTTCAGATCATGGAAAACCAGAGCATTTTGACAAGGTTCCGAGGTACTGAGACGAGATTCTTCAAATAAGGACTATCCAAAGTTTTCCAGGAGGTATGGTCCCTGAAGCTATAGCTCAAAGACAAAATACTAGAACTTAGAATCATTTTAGTTATATGGATATTACGACAAAGACTCACCAAATAGCTTATAGTGAAATGTCGTCTCTCTTATGGTTATAAGTAACATTATTCCAAAACTGTTCATTAGATATGTTTCAACATTGGATATTTTGCCAAGATCAAAACCGGTTCAGAGTTCCTTTTATGCTTCTTAATTTCCGAAAAGAGCGTTAAGAGAAACTTTAAGTTAAATATTTGCATAAATGCAAAACTGACATTATTTTTGGCAAACGTATGCCTGAGTCATGATGATGAGTAAGTGAACTCAAAAAGAAAGGAATAAAGAAGGGAGCCAGTGCATTTATTTTCATTGTAAATTTAAAGTTATCCAGGTCCATTCAAATCTCTTCCGATTCTAGCCCCTAAAATTCAACAGATTTCTTTCCGATGCTTGATTTAGAAATATACAGTGAGCAGGCCGGAACATTATAATTCCAAAGGGCCATAAAGACAGCTTGTTTCAAAAATTTCGAAGTAACAAACAGAAAATAAGGATTGATTCGTACCAGTACTATTAGAAGCTCTTAAAAGGGCAAAAACAATTTCTGTTTTATAGTATATTATGGTTAAAGGTACCCATTAAAGACAATTAACAAAAAAAAACAATATATACATTTATAATATATGCTTTCTTTGGCGATTTCAAATGTATGAAATTCATTAAGTTTAATGTTATGCACAAAAAATTAGTGTCACGAGAAAAATTATATCATTTATAAGAAAATGGAGGAAACACCTCCGAAACAAAAAGGGGATCTTGAGAAAAATTGCATTGTGAAATTTAGCAAACCAAAAATCCCTTCTAGAAACGTCCCTTTAAAAAAAATACGAAATTGTGTACCAAAAAGCAGGGGCAAATCTCCAGCATTTTTATCGGGGGGGGGGGGGGAGAAGGGTCCATATCTGGATATTTAAAGGCCCCCCTTGCCACGCCCAAACGACGCCCCCGCCAAAAAGGTATCCATCAGAAGCTATTAGCAAAAAAATACTTTAGTAGCTATTAGCAAAAAAGACATTAAAATACATAATAGAAGCCATTAGCAAAAAAATACATTGAATATGATGTCCTTGCTGATTTCAAACATGTAAAATCGAGAAATTTTAATATTAACCACAAAAAATATTATTGGGAGAAAATTTATGTAATTTCTAAAAAGAGAGAACGAAAAACGAAAAAATGGGGTAATCTTGACAAAAATTGGACCGTCACGATCGGCATATCAAAAATACTTTGTAGGAGAGAATTGAAATCCTTTTCTACACAAATACGAATTTCGTATAATACCTCCGGATGATTTTCATGGATGGGCGTTCATTTGTTCCGTTTTTTTCCAGTGGTACAAGTACCAAGCCAGTGGCCATACAATATCAGGGGAGGGATCCATAATTATTCCATATATCAGGAGGCTGCCCATCTTCAGCCCCCCGTTCTTTGAGCTGAAGTACGGATTTTTGTCCCACCTCTGGAAGTATGTTCACTCACAGAAGCCTATGAATTGGAGAAAACTATTTCTCAAGCACTATAAAACCATAGCGTAAAGAGCGGAGGGTTGAGGAGGGGTAGCCTCCCTGATATACAGAGTAATTTCTGTTCGTTTTAAGGTCGCTCTTTACTTTCATTTGAGAAAACCTGACCTTTAAAATTAGTTTTTGTTTGTTTTTCATAATGTACCCAGGGTTACCCAAATGTGAGGAGGGCTTTACATCAAATTTTGCTTTTGCAAAGCAATGCTTCGAGAAAAGAGCTCTTTTGATGCACTCGCTTTTCGAAATATATTCTTATGCATCCGATCCCTTCCTAAAGATCAATTTAAAGAACTTTTCCCGCCAAATAAGTTTTTCAAAAAAAAGTAAAGAACTCCATTGAACCAAAAATGAACAAAAATAGAATCAAATAATCTACCAAGCAAACAAATACCAAAAATCAATAACAATAAATAAATGAAACCCAAAACAAACAGAAATTAAAATAAATAACAGAGTCAAACTCAAAACGAGCAGAAAACCCCATGGGTTCTAAACCCCATGCTTTCTAAAAGCCAGAATATAACTTGTACTTTACTGAAAAAAAATTCAAATGAAATCTTAATTCATTTTTGATTTCTTCAAGTTATAAAAGTGAAAACATTTAAAAGAAATTTTTTCAGTAAAGTACAAATTATATTCTGGTTTTTAGCAAGCATATTACTACTCATATTAATTTCTGCTCGTTTTAGGACCCATGTCCTGAGGGCTATGGGGAGAGGGCTGTCATCCTCAAAGACATATTTTCCAAACCTTTCAACTGCGTTGAACAAAGTGGCCATATCAAAATATTGATTGGAAATGTTTGGGGAAGTGATAGGCATGGGGCGGGGGTGATTCTCCCTCCGATTACTTTCGACTATTAAAAAGGACAATAGCCCTCTCAATTTCCAATCCAATGACCCCTTTATTAAAGTTTCTACGACAGCGCTTTTTATTAAAACATTATATTCCCCCAGGGCATAACTTACAATATTAGCTCTGAGGGCTGGGGGAGGGGGATATTCATACTCAAAAACATAATTTCCGGACCCTTCAACTACGTTCAACAAAATGGCTATATCAAAATGTTGAACGGAAGTGTTCGGGGTAATGATGGGCTTGGGGGGAGGGCATTCCCCCCCCCCCCAATCGCTTTTTATTATTAATAAGGGCACTAGCTCTGTCAATTCACAAGTGAATGAACACTTTTTGAAGTTTTTTACGACAACGCTTTCTACAAAAACCTTATATGCCGTCAGGGCATAATTTACAACCTTTGCCCTGGAGGCTATGGGGGAGGGGGGGTTGTCATCCTCAAAGACATTATTTCTGGACCTTTTAACTACGTAGAACGAAATTACTATCTCAAAATTTTGATTGAATGTGTTCGGGAAAATAGGTTGCATGAGAGGCGGTTAGTTGTCCTCCAATCACTTTCGACTATGAAAAGGGGCAGCTTTATTTTTAAATCATTTCCTTTTTTAAGCTTCTACAACACAATGGTAGATCCAGATGGGGGCGAGGGGGCATAATCCCCCCTTAAGGTAGTCTAAAGTAGTGTACTTTACTTAATTAACGCAAGTTTGCCTTAATTAAACTTGCTCCTAACGCAAGTTTATCGGATCAACCTTTTTTGCCCCCCCCCCCTAAAAAAATCCGGGATCAGCCCCTTCTACAACACCGCTTTCTGTAAAAACCTTATATGCCCCCAGGGCATAAATTACAACCCTTTACCCTGAGGGCTGTGAGGGGTTGTAATCCTTAAAGACCTGATTTCTTTAAATCTAATCTACGTTGAAAAAATGGCTCAAAATCTCAAAATTTTGATTGGATGTGTTTGGGGAAATGATGGGCGTAAGAAGGGGGTTAGTTGCCCTCCAATCACTTTCTACTATTAAAAAGGGCACTAGCCCTTTCAATTTCCAATTGAATGAGCTCTTTTTGAAGTTTCTACGACAACACTTTCTATAAAAAAAAAAATTATATGCCCCTAGGGCATAACTTACAATCTTAGCCATGCGGGCTGGGGGGGGAGGGTTGTCATAACCAAAAATATAATTTCCAGACCTTTTAACTACGTTCAACAAAATGGCTTAATTAAAATGTTGATCGGAAGTGTTTGGGGAAGTGATGGGCGTGGGGGGAGGGCATTTGCCCCCGGTCACTTTGGACTATTATTAATGGCACTAGCCATCTAAATTCCAAATTGAATGAGCCCTTTTTGGAGTTTCTATGACAACACAGTCTATAAAAACCGTACATGCCCCCGGGCATAACTGAAAACCTTTGTCCTGGGGGCTGTAGGGAGTTTGTTATCCTCAAATATATAATTTCTGGACCTTTCAGCTACGTTGAACAAAATGGCTATCTCAAACACTTTCTATAAAAACCTTATATGCCTCCAGGGCATAACTTACAACCCTTGCCCTGAGGGTTGTGTGTGTTGGGGGGGGTGTCTTCCTCAAAGATCTAATTTCCAGAACTTTAAACTATGATTGAACAAAATGGTTATCTCAAAATTTTGATTGGATGTGTTTGGGGAAATGGTGGGCCTGAGGGTGTTTGGGGAAATGGTGGACGTCACAGGGGGGGGGGGGGTTAGTTGCCCTCCAAACACTTTCAACTATTAAAAGGGCACTAGCCATTTCAATTTCCAATTGAATGAACTCTTTTTGAAGTTTTTACGACAAAGCTTTCTATAAAAGCCTTATATGCCCCCAGGGGATAACTTACAACCCTTGTCCTGAGGGCTGTGGGGAGTTTGTCATCCTCAATGGCCAAATTTCCAGAGCTTTCAACTACGTTGAACCAAATGGCTATGTCAAAATGTTGATTGGATGTGTTTTAGGAAATGGTGGGCGTGAGAGGGGGGTAATTCGCCCTCCAATCACCTGCGACTGTTAAAAAAAAGCACTAGCCCTTTGAATTTCCAATTGAATGAGCCCTTTTTGAAGTTTCTACGACAACGCTTTCAATAAAAACCTTATATCCCCCCAGGGCATTTTCTACAACCCTTGCTCTGAGGACTGGGGGGGGGGAGTGTCCTCCTCAAAGACATAATGTTGAGGTCTTTCAACTACGTTGAACAAAATAGCTATCTCAAAATTTTGATTGGATGTGTTTGGGGAAATGGTGGGCGTGGAAGGGGTGTTAGTTGGCTTCCAATTGTTTTCGACTATTAAAAAGGGCACAAGCCATTCAAATTTCCAATCGAATGAGCCCATTTCGAAGTTTCTATGACAACTCCTTCGATATGAAGTGCCCGGGTCTAAAACCAACCAAAAAAAAAAAAAATAATAATACATTGTGCCAACATCGTTCTTTACTTATGCTGCGCTATTTCGCTGCCTATGAAAAAGGAAAAATTTACTGTTCCTTTATTTCCTGTTTTGAAAATTATGTGCTAATAACTTTTAATGGCTACTCTAAAATCAACATATTTTGCATATTCAGAATCAGCATTAATAATAGATTTTGTAGTGGCATAAGTTGTAACAGAAACTCTTTTGGTTTCAATCGACAAGGATTGCTCTTTGCTTGCAGTTTGTTACTGAGAACTGTTTGACCCAAAACTCTCTTAAATGTGAAGGAAGGCTACTCCTCTCTTCTTCAACTCCTGTTTTTACATTTATGTTTATTATTTGTAAAACGATGCTTCAAGATTGACATTCATCCCTGAAAAAAAAATACACCCTACGAATATTTAACAAGAGAGTGGGGGGTCAGAAATTCAAAAATTGCGTATTGGGTCACCGTTTCCGCGGTTTTAAAGGTGGATTTTTCAAACCAACCCGTTTTATTGGGATGTTCTCCGTGGACGCCAGTAGAAGGATGATGAACAAGGGGAAACAAGAAGACATTAAACATTACATTCAAACAGGAAATGAGAAATATTTTTACCTTTTAAACTTGATGAAAACAAAGCTCCTGATAGCACTCCCCCCACCCTCGGAAGTTTTCTGGAGACCCTTGTGATGATTCACCCCTATGCCAATAAGCATGTGAATGTAATTATTTATCCTACATAGAAAAAGATTATCCCAATGGAAGAGGTGCTATCATTCCCAGCACCATATTAAAGGCGGAGGCCAAAAATATTCCCAGGAATCAAGATGGAGTAGAGATCAGTTTCAACTATAAATGAGGTGCCTGTGTGAGACTCGGGACATTACTGTCTCTGAAATCAGAAAGTTCATAAATTTAGATCGATTGGTTATTTTTGGCTATTTGATTGGCTATTTAGGGTGCTGAAATTGTATTTCAGCACCCTTTGGGGTAAAATTGTGGTTTTGTCACTACAAAAGACCATGCTTGTCGAAAAAATTCAAAATTGAAACCTCTTTAAACCTGTAGAGAGCTTGAAACCTGCATAAGAAATTTTTCTTGTTGGTGAATTCGATGGCGTTATTTTCATAAAAATCGTTCATGATATTTGGGTTACTTCCCTTTTTTTAAATTATTTTCCATTTTTTTTTTCTGAGAATATTAGGACCATTTAGAGTCTGATTTGAGACCAATCTATGAGGAATTCATTCTTTGCGAATGGGCAATTTTGTCTTTTATCTTGTTTATTCATCATGTTCCTTCTGCAGCAAATATGCTAAACACTGTGATGACATTTTTGTTAGTGTTACCTTGTGAAACCGCGACGGTAAATAAGCCAACTTAATTAAATAGATTTGATAAAGCATTTCGTCCGTGGAAAATCAAATATTAACAGCGTGTTGATTCCAAATGCATTTTCAGAGGGAAGCTACATATTCATAAAGTGTTTGGTGCCATATGTCTTTAGCTTATGTTTTGCTGAGGAAACCAATAAAAATAAAAGAGATATGTAAACCTGGTTTCATTTGAACAAGAAGTTACTCAGGTACGGAAGAAGTTGGTTTTTACTATTCGCGATAGAAAGTATGATTACATTATTTCACTTGTGCTCTTGGGGCTCATCTTTCCCATAGGAAGACAAACCTCAAAAACTCATTTCTATATAAGGAGTGTCTTTTTTTCGAATCCAGTTCTTGCTTCAGGCTCTGGACCCTCTTTCAATTATTCATACCACTTTGACTGTGGATGGGTATTCAGTGAAACCCAAGGTGTTATGACATTGACTTTCTCCTGGCCTCCATGGCATGTTTTGATCCAGAGGTTGTCACCATATTGCACTTGTACAAGTGGCTGCAGGCTCGGTTGTGCGTGTCATCTTGTACAGGACAGAAAATAAAATTATAACTTCCAGCGAAGTAGTTGAGACGCAGGTGTCGGATTGCGATAGGGATATGCAAATTTAGGGTTATTCTCAAAATATATTATAACTGATAATTTATTCACATGTTATTGAGGTATTTAACTGGATAGCAAGTTTTCCTAATTTTAGTGCCAGAATGAGTCTACCATGTGCACATATGTATATTATAACAGTTTACCGTGTAGGTAGGTTAGAAGAGTCTGTGGTTCGCAGAAATGAAACTCAAAAAGATCCAAGTTAATTGGTTTTGCTCTGCTTTCGGTTTGTCTTATCATGAAAGCAAATATCTGAGTAAAAAGCTGTTATTCAATTCTCATAATTGCAGCGACAGTGGAATATGGAGATAATCTCTCACATTCGCTAAAAGAACTTAGACCGGCTTTTTGGGATTAAAAATTTGACACAAACTCTCTCGACAGGGGAAATATTGGCCTTATTTCGGAGAAAAATTCTATGGGTTCATCTTGAAAGTGGGCATAACGTATAATTTATTATGCTACTTTTTGTTTTTTTTTAGACCAGGGCACCTCGTATAGAAGGAGGTGTCGTAGAAACTTCAAAAGGGGCTCATTCGATTGGAAATTGCGAGTTCTAGTTCCCTTTTCAATAGTCAAAAGTGATTGGAGGTCAACCAGCCTCCCTTACGCTCATCATTTCCCCAAATACTTCAAAACAAAATTTTTAGATAGTGATTTTGTTCAGCGTAGTTGGAAGCTCCAGTAATTTTGTCTTTGAAGATAACAACCCCCTCCCACAGCCCTCAGGGCAAAGATTGTAAGTTATGTCCCGAGGGCATATAAAGTTTTATGGAAAGGGTGGTTGTAGGAACTTCTAAAGGGACTCATTCGATTAAAAATTTCAAATTCTAGTGCCCTTTTTAGTAGTCGAAAGTAATTGGAGGGCAACCGTCCCCCCCCCCCCACCACGCTCATCATTTCCCCATATACATCCAATCAAAATTTTGAGATGGCCAGCGTAGATGAAAGTTCGAGTGGTTATGTTTTTGAAGATGGCAAACCCCTCCCCCACAGCCCTCACGGCAAAGGTTGTAAATTATGCCCCATGGGTATATAAAGTTTTTATAGAAAAAGGTGATAGTATATACATCGAAAGGGGCTCATTCGATTCGAAAATGAAATCTCTAGTCGTAAGCGATTGGAGGACAACCAGCCCCCTCCTCCCCGCCCTTCATTTCCTGAAAAATATTCCATCAAATTTTGAGGTACCCATTTTGTTCAGCGTAGTTAAAAAGTCCAGTAATATGTCTTTGAGGATAGCAACCCCCATAGCCCCCCAGGGCGAGGGTTGTAAGTTATTACCCCGGGGGCATATACGATTTTTATGAAAAGGATGGTCGTATAAACTTTGGAGGATGCTCACTGGATTGAAAATCAGAAGTTCTAATGGCGTTTGTAAGAGTCAAAGTAATCGGAGGGTAACTAGCCATCCTCCCCTCATGTCCTCTTTTTCCCAAATGCATCTGATAGACCTTTTGACACAGCCATTTTCTTCAAAATAGTTTCATTTCAATAAAAGAGCCTTCGGGGTTGAAAAAACCCCTTAGATCCTGGGTGCAAGGGTTCTAAGTTATGCCCTGCCCCAGGGGCATATGAGTTTTTATGGAGGAGGGACTGCATAAATTTTAGAGGAGGTGCTTTTAATTGGGATTTCTCTAGTTCCTTTTTAGGAGTCAAAAGTGAGTCAAAAGTGTAGGGCAATTAGCCCCCTCCCCCTTGACACCCTCTTTTCGCCAAACGTATCTGACCAAAATTGTGAGATAGTCTTCTTGTTAAAAATAGTCCAAAGGACATATAGCACTGCCTCCAGGGCTGACGTCACCTTGGACCTTACTTCCTCCTGCCTGTACCTTCAGAGGCACCCATGGCATCCACGAAAACTTTCCAGTAAGCTCGGAGGTGTGCTGCAGCTAGTACGTCTTCCCATTCGGGCTGTAGGGACGCATGTATATTTGACAAGTCTCTTCTGCATGAACGTCTCTGGGTGTTTTTTTGGACGGCCTCGTCTTCATGATCCTTCTGGTCAAGGGCGACCATGCCCCCCTGGAATTCAGCTTATGGGCGCCCATGCTTCTGGTTACCAGAAGAGGATGGAGTTTGGCAAGCAATTAGTGCCCATCCTGATGACATACCTAAGATAACGCCACCTACATTGACGGATAACATCTGTTATTAAAGGTAGCTGGACCTGGTGCCTGATGGTGTCATTTCTTATCCTCTGGGTCCAGTTTATATTTAGAATTCTTCTGAGGCTGGTGTTTTCGAATGATTGTATTTTTCGTCTCTTGTTGCTGATTAAGGTGCCAGGTCTCAGATCCATAAGCAGTACTGACAGAACTTTGCTTTGGAGCAGTCGTAGTTTTAGCCTCAAAGAGTATTTTTGAGATTTCCAAACTCGTCTGAGACGATGTACTTGTCAAAACCAAGTTAGACTTCCCTTGCGTGTGCGCCATTGTTTTCGATTGTACTGCCCAGGTATCTGAACTCAACCACCTTCTCTATTCGGTCATCTCCATGCCTAATATCAAGAGGAGATCACTGGTAACCATGCTTTTTGTTTTATTTGTGGCGATTTTTAGTCCAAATTGTTCTTCTGCATCTTTAACACTATTGATAAAGGTCTACAGTCTCAGTTTGCAAGTTTTAAGAAGGCTCATATCGTCAGCAAAATCTCAGTTTGCAAGTTTCAAGAAAGCTTATATCGTCAGCAAAATCTAGATCCAGAACTTATACCTTTGGGAATGTCAACCCCCCACAGCCCTCAAGGCAAGGGCTTTCAGTTTTAGACAATTCATGCATTGTTTACATATAGCATATGCTATTGAATTTCCATAAAGATTCTAAAAAGATTCCATTATTAGTTTCCAAAAAGACAAAGGGTATTCAGGACAACCTTTCAGCGCAAGTTTTCTCTGAATTAGTTTAGAGGGAGTTTCAATCATACGATGTAGGTACAATCTGTTATTTTTTTTAGGAGGAGGGGTGGTTAGACCGGGGCACTTCGCATGGAAGAAGTTATGGTAGTAACTTCGAAAAGCGTTCATTCGATTGGAAATTGAAAGGGCTAGTACCTTTTTAATAGTCGGGTGATTGGGAGCAACCACGCCCCCCCCCCCCACACCAATAATTTCCCTAAGTATATCCAATCAAAATTTCAAGATACCCATTTTGTTCGGCGTAGTTGAAGGGTCGGGAAATTGTGTCTTTGAAGATGACATCCCCCTCCCACATCCCTCAAAACAAGGGTTAAAATTTATGCCTTGTAGACATGACAAATTTTATAGAAAGAGTGCTCCTATAAACTTCGAAGGGGGCTCATTGGATTGGAAATCAGAAGTTTTAGTGCCGTTTTCAAAAGTCAAAGTGATCGGAGAGTAGCAACCCCCCACACGTCGTATTTCCCCCAAACACATCTGATAGAAATTTTGAGATAACCCTTTGGTCAAAAAATAGTCAAAAGACAATACAACAAGGCCTTTAAGGTTGACAAAACCCTCCGTAGTCTGAGGGCAAGGGTTGTAAGTTATGCCCTGGGGTCATATAAAGTTTTTATCGAAGAAGTGGTCGTGTGAACTTTAGAGGAGGCTCATTTGATTGAAAATGTATAATTCTAGTTCCCTCTTAAAAGTCAAAACTGATGGAGGGCAACTAGCCCCCCTCCCTGATACCCTCTTCTCCCCAAACGCAACCGAAAAAAATTGTAAGATAGCCATTTTGATCACAATAGTCCGAAGAGCATATAACGATGGTTTGAGGGTGGACACAACCCCTCAGAACCCAGGGACAAAGGCTGTAAGTTTGGCCCCGGGGCATATAAGGTTTTAATGGAACGGATGGTCGTATAAACTTCGGATTAGAGGGGGTTTATTTGATCGGAATTCGGAAGTTCTAGTGCCCTTTTTAAGAGTGAAAAGTAAATTAAGGGCAGACATTCCCCTCCCTCCAAGCCTATCATTCCCCAAAACACATCCGATCAAAATTTTAAGAAATCTATTTTGTTCAGAATTGTTGAAAGACCAAGTATTAATGTCTTTGGGGATGCCAACCTTCCCACAGTCCTGAGGACAATATATACATTGTTTGCACATAATAGAAGTTACTAAGAAAGGTAAGTATTTGAACATTATTTTCCAAAAATATGAAGAGCGTTCAGATGATCCTTTCAGAGTATGCTGAGTAGACTGTGGAACTAAATCAAAACACGTTACGTAAATGCGGATTGTTTAAAGGGCGTCTCAGGAATAACTGACTATATTAATTTGGAACTTCCAGGAAATAATAAAAGAGATGATTATAAATAAAGGCAATAATTGCATGCTATCACTACTACTACAACTATCACCACTACTACTACAACACACACTATTTACAATATTGTGGGGAAATTTGAACTAAATCAAAAGACGCTATGTGTATGTAAATTCTCGAAAGAGTGTATCCCTAGAGTTGATTTGGATATTAAGTTGGAACCAAGAGCGAATCCAGGATTTTTGTGGGGGGGGAGTTTACCCGATTGTTACAGGTATTTACATGTAAAAATATCTTTACAGGTATTTTTTAGACTAATTTTCGACTCGGTCAAAAATTTCGGGGGGGGGGGGTTCAAACCGGTTACCCCCCCCCCCCTGGATACGGCCTTGGTTGGAACTTTCAAAGAATGCTTAAAAGGGAAGATCATGTAACCAAAAGCCAATATGTGCACGCTACTACTAATACTACTATCACTGCTACATTTATTACTACTGCTACTACTTCAACTACTATTTCTATTGCACCTACTTGTAAGGCTAAGAGCATTGAAATGGAAATTTCAAGAAGTATGCGAACATCCAGGTTATCAAAAGGACATATCAGCAATGGCATAGCAATGGCTAATTTTACTAAGTTGAAACTTACAGGACTTGATGAGAGTATATGTTAATACTACTGCTGCTGCTAGTGTTGCTATTAATGCTACTGCCAGTAATACAAATACGACTACTGTGACTACTATTACAACTATGTCTAATGGTACGAAGGTAAAATTTACAAGGAATTTCGAAGGGGGGGGGTGAACTGAATCAAAACACGCCATCTGTACGCAAGTTGTCAAAAGGGTGTAACAGCAATAGGTTAGGAACAGTTTGGTGTGTGAAGTTGAAAATAACAAGGCTTGTTGTGGGGGATACTGAACTAACCAAAAGCAAAAATTTGTATTCTAGTGCTACTGCTTCTACTCATACTACTTCTACTGCTGCTATTATTACTGCTGCTGCTATACTACAACATCTACTACTACTACTGCCACTAAAGCTAAGGCTACTAATATTAATTCTCCTACTCCTACTTCTACTGCTGCTGTTTAAACTAAGAGTAGTAAGACGAAAAATTTATAACGTAATAAAGTTGTATGGAAATAAATCGAAAACAAAATATGCCCACACAGGTTGTCAAGGGGACGAATAAGAAATGTTTCAGGAACGGTTGATAGTATTAAGTTCAGCGTGTGTTGAAGGGAATCTTGACGAAACCAAATGTGCTATGCACATGCTGCTACTACAGCTGTTGCTACTACACAAGCTAAGGGTATTAAGGTGAAGCTCGTAAGGAATGTTTAGGTGGTTGTTGAACTAAGCCAAATCAAAGCTAGTGGATTTTCTAAAAGGTGACAAAGCAATAGTTGCGTTTTTTTTCGAAGTTCCGTGTTTCATGGTTCATGTTCCAAGTTTCATGTTCTAGCCCAAAAACGCAGTTTTTGTCGCTTTCGTGTTCTCTGTCCATGTTCCTGGTTGAACGTCTAAAAACGCATTTTAGGAAAAGTGGCAAAATATTCAAAACTGTGGAAACATGGGTAGAAGGAAATATAGCAGAAAAAGATCAGAGAGAAACAAGAAAGCTGTGCTGACTGCAGCCTTAATGGTAAGCACTTTCATCTTCAAAAATGCTGAAGAACAAAATGATATAATAGGCACTTCTTAATGCTAAATTTAAATTTTTTTGCCGCTTTGAAGCATAATACAGCTCTTTAGGATTAATTATTTCCTAACAAATGTGTGTTAGAGGCAAATCCAAAGAAAAATACAAGTCTCAGTGCATTTCTCAGAGTTTTATGGCGCTTTGTGCCAGAAGGTGCTGTTCTAGGCCATTCAAGAACAAAGAAAACAAGATTTTGGGGATTTTTACAGATCATTGTTGTATCCTATATCTCTCTAAGATGTAACACAAGAGATATTTGAAAGTATCTTTTTTTTCTTTGTCCTTGTCATGTATGGTCAATGTGGCTTCAAACCTCATCTAGGCCATTCACTCATTTTATTTTACAAGCAAATAAAGAAAAATGAAATTTATTAATTCTGAACTTGTAAAAATTTTAGACCCTTCACTGCACAATATTTGCTTCATGTTTTAGCTTCTCTAAAATAAGTGTTTAAGAGATGCTACTATAAGGAATATTATACTTTTTAGCGATATATTTCTAGAATTTCCGCCGCTTCGCAGCAGAAATTATTTTCTCAGACTATTCACTAACCCTTTAATAGAAATTTTCACCACTTCAAACTCTATTATAGAATTTAGTTTGCATATTTTATATTTTTTTCTGCACATTTTGTAGTCCTCCCAAAGGAAAAGTAGTAGTGACACCCTTGGCTACAACTAGAAATATTCGAGACAAACAATGTACTTTTATATGTTAACCCCCCCCTTCTCGAAATCCTGAATCTGCCACTATTTCTCAGTCGTAAATATAAGAAAATTTGTCCAATTTTGCGCCGCGATGCGGCAATAATTTTGGAAGTTTGCCCCCTCAATCGTTGAGAACATTGTTGGCCAACAATGAAACCTCAAAAATGGTTTAAATACCTTTTTTCACTTCAAATTCAATAGTATACTGGTAAATTCTAACCTTATCAAAACAACAACTTTCTTTTATAGTTTAAAAATGTTCAGAAAAAATTTAAAATTTTCTTATTTCTTTGCTCAAACTGACAAAAGACAAGACATTTGTTGCTCCTTTTGACCAACAATATATGGTATGTGTCATAAAATCTTTGTTGAATACGACAAAAAGATTGGTGATCAATCAAGTCACAGAAGAATCTAGATAGAAAAGCAGTATCCACTTGCATTTACATGCATTCCATTTCCATTGTTTAAACCATGCCCTGGTGAAGGCCTTCAAACTGGACGTAATCCAAATGCTGTAAGGGTATTTGCAAGTAGTAGTTGTCTTTTTTTTCCTCTTCCCCCAAACGAACTGAGTCTTTAGCTTCTGCTGCACACGAAAAACAAAAGTTGCTTTGTTATTCCGACACTGTCGAAAGGCATGATAGCGTGATTACTTTTCTGGAGTTCTTTATCGCTGTTGTATAGTCAAGAGTTTCGTCAAGTCCAGCTCAACCCATTTTTTTTTTTTTTGTATTAGCCTAATAAAAAATAAGCTCAGTAAACAGCTTACACATGAACCCATGTAAGCAAAGGGCACTGTGACAGTAATAGACTGGGTTGCTAGTAAATTTCTGAACTTCTGGTAGCTTTGAGCTGGTTCCCCCTCCCCCCGCCTCTAAACCAAAATCCTAAATACGCCACTGCTTCTTACCTTATATTTTCTGTTTCAGAAACATGTACAACTCAGTGGCTTTGCTGAACAAACTGTTCCTCATATGATTGACCAAAGATTCAGACAGCATTTTCGTCTTAGCAGGAAGTCTTTCCAGATACTGAAGAATATCTTATTAGAAGAAGACTTGACAAAAAGTCTGTTCCCATACGAGTCCCTTACTTCTTATGGAAAATCATCTAAAAACCCAGTGAGTTTCGAAAAAGCACTTTTGATTACATTGTGGTACCTCGGAAACTCTGCATCAATGAGAGGTGTGGGAGTAATATTTGGTATAGCTAAATCCACAGTTCATAAATATGTGCATTTAATCTGCAGGATACTCACTTCAACGACATCCAAAGTGATTATGTGGCCAAAAACCCACAATGATCTGATGAAGACAGAAAGAGAGTTTTTCGATCAGTGTTCTATACCTGGTGTGATAGGTGTTGTTGATGGTTGCCATATTCGCATCCTTTGTGGTGGTCTCTCACAGCAGAAAGCCTATACTAACCAAAAAGGTTACCGTAGTATGTTACTACAAGGCACTTGCAATGCCCGCAAAATGTTTACAAATATCATGTGTGGATATCCAGGGTCCTGCCATGATGCGAGAGTTTTCAGGAACAGTTTTTTAGGACAAGTCATTTTGGGAAACCCAGCTCAGCTAATCCCAAGGGACAAACGAATCTTGGCGGATTCTGCCTATCCTCTTACTAGTGAAGTCCTGACTCCATACAAAGGGATTGGGAATCTGACAAGAAGACAAAAAAACTTTAATGTCAAGCATTCCTGTGGTAGGATTTGTATTGAACATACTTTTGGCCTACTAAAAGGCAGATGGAGGAAACTCTTGTGTTTAGATGCCGATCTTGAGTTCATCCCCTATATAATCAACAGCTGTTGTGTACTACACAACATCTGTATGGCTAATGAAGATGAACTTGAAGAATGGTGCGAAGAAAACTGGAATGAAAATGATGGGCCTATGAGCTTCTACTTTAGTCAACCTCAGGCAAACTCTGAAGGCCGCAGGTTAAGAAATGAGATAGCTTCACGACTTCCAGGATCCTGAATAAAACTGCTAGATTTTCTCATACATGCCTATGGTTTTTTTTCTTTTTTTCTGTTCTGATTTTTTAAATATACTATTGAAGTGAAGGTCAGCCTACATTTGGCGAGCCACGCTGATGAAGATATGGTTAAACTGTATTGGAAAAAACAAATATAATCACGAGATTTTCGCTGATGTTAATCTAGTGATGATCGCGTAGAGCGAAGCTCGGCCCATATTAACCGAAAGCTAAACAACGTATTTTTAAAAATTCTAGTTAATGCAAAAAATTTGTTTTTGATACTGATTTAGGAATGGCAATCTGGCGCTGGCAATTGCATGTCGATGCCGTCTCTGGAACGGGTTGCGCTAGGAGGCTGGTTAGACCCTCTTTAGATTGGTCCTATCAAGTGTTCTTTCTGATATCAGAATAAACTCGATCGGCCTCTTAGGCATGGTATGAAATGTAGCGAAATGTTTTATTTTTAAAACTTGGCATATCCGGCTAGTAATACTTGTTACCAGTACGATTGACGTACCTTAGTAGCTCTACAGGTTAGCATCTTTGCCTTCCAATCTAGCGGCACCGGTTCGAGTCTCGGCTATCGCGCTTTTTCATAAGTTGCATGCCTTTATTTATTTAATTTTTTTCTATGTCAGTTCAAGGAAGCTCCAAGGTCTCTGCTGGAAATAAGCTTGTGAAGGTTATAAGGCCCAGCTTATGTACCAGCACAAGGCTCCTGATATGACAATATGCCATACATTTGGCATACTACTTTTTAGTACAGATATTTACAGAGGTTTGGTTACCAACAAGTTCGGAATAACAAAATACAGAGAGAAACTGAAGCACCTCGTTTATATTTTTCAGTACCTAATAGCTTCAATACAGTATGTAAAGCTGGTAGTATACTCCTCTTGTTTTCTTATGCTTGTTTTGGCTTTTCCAGACTTGCGTGGCTTGTCAAACTGTGTTGTAAACAGTCAATCTTATCTTCGACGAGATTAACGTCAGTAAAAATTTCCACGGAAGGTGCAGATATTTCGACTTCCCTTGGCAGAAGTCCTCCTCAGTTGAGGTACTTCCACCACTTCCGCTTTAGATGTGTCTGCCTCCACTGCCATATAACGAGTGATCTGATTGTGAGTGATCAAGAGCCCAAAATAGCCACAGCAACACCTAGAGAGGAGACGCAGACTCAGGAACCATCTAGAGTAAAGAGATAGCAGAGATGTGGACTCTAAAGCAGCGAGGATCTCCGCCCAGGGAGATCACACATGGCACTGGAGACAGATACATCTAAAGCAAAAGTGGCGACGTCAATCTCGTCGAAGATAAGATTTACTGTTTATAAGAGTGCGTCTACATTCAGCATTATCTAGAAAACTGGGACGGAAAACTGGGTAGTGTAGACTGCTACTGCCGTTCCAGTTTTCCGTTTCTGGGTATGGAACACTTTTGTCAGCATGGATCACCAGAATTTAGTCCGTTGTGGCTTATCTAAAAAAAAAAAAAAAAAAAAAAAAAAAAAAAAAAAAAAAAACACTGATAGCACACAAATACCTTAAGGCTGATTTAAACAGGAGGCAATTTTTTTTTTTTTACTCATCTTTTTACTCAATTAGTACAAAATTCAAGAAATTCTATGCTACATGTCAATCAAATTCAAAAAGTACTGAAATCAACTGAATAGCCTTGAACACTATTTTCAAACCGGAACAAAATCACAGCATTTAAGGGCCACAAGAAAAAAGTCTAACAGAATCAGTTTGATTTCCTTTGTCGTTTTGACTTGCGGTCATCTTCCGAATCGCTGTCACTATCATACTTTGATGGCTTGTTTGCAACTAGGGCCCCAAAAAGAGCCAAAAATCTGTCCGTTTGCTCCTCTGCTTTTTTGTCTCTGTTCCGTCTATAACTTATTTCCTCTGCCCTCATTTCATCCAGTTTGTCTGCACGCTTCTTTTCATGTTTTAAATGTTCTCGAACAAAAGCATTTTGCTGTTCCTTTTTCTGTTCACGCTCTTGCTGCTTCTGCTCAGTCTGCTTCAAAAACTCCTCATGTTCCTTGTGCACACTGTATCTAGTTTTGGATTTCCCAGGTAGTACGTTTCTTGGGCTGGCTTTGTCACTGTCAATTCCTTCTGGGTCTGAAGGCAAAAAATCGTCGACTGACTCTAACTCTAGTGAAATCCTGCTACTCTGCTTAGCTGCTTCTTTTGTATTAGCATGTTTATCATCCACTTTTTTCAAGCTAAGGGTTGAGGAGAGCTTCTTTGTCACAATGATTTCTGCTTCCACGGGAACGGAGCCAGAGCTAGATGGAATGTCAAAGGAATCCAAGACAACTGGTGGACAGATTGAGTGTGAATCTCCTTCTGTGTTTATGACGTCATCGAAGAACGGAGGCTTATCTTTGGTGCCATTGCCCGTCTGATTAATATGACACTTGTATGTACGGACACTCTTCAACAGTGCTACCCACTTATTTGAAATTTTCTCCCTTGTCTTGGGACCCAAGTTGAATCCCGCTTCTGTCATGACACTTGAGATTTTGACCCATAATCCTCGGCTATTTCCGCTCTTGTACACTTTATGTATGTCAGGCTCCCGCATGAGAGACAAGAGGTACTCTGTTGCCTTTGTGTCGTTCAGTCTACTGCCTTTGATTTTCCAGATTTCATCTGTTGTTGGAGTGTAGCCATTCAGCAGGCCATTGTTCCGATCAACATCATCTCCTGCTGATATGTTAGCTTCCTCAGTAACGTTGTAGACTGCAGTGACTCCTATAAAAAATGAAATGAAAATATGCCAAGAAACATATCACCTAAAATTCTACTTCAAAGCATTCCATTGATGCAGCATCATGGTTGCAGCGGTAGTAACCGAAAATTCAAAAATGTGTTTTGAAAAATACTAGTTAGTGCGACAAAAATTTTTTTGATACCGATTCAGGAATGTTAATTGTCATTCATTACCATTGAAATCGCCATGGTCAAAAATCTTGAACCGGAGGTTTACATCCCCCCATCGCGAAAACTAACGAAACCCCTTATATCGACGAAATCCGTTTCAGTGTCCCCCTTTTTTCGCCAGCGCTAGCCGATCACTGGATTGTCGCAGAGAGTCGTTTAAAGGTTCATTAGAAAGCTTATTCTTAAATATAGTGCCTTTTAATAAATTGAGACTGATTGCGCCACATTAAATTGCCATATGACACCAAAAACGGCAAATTTTTGTACCATCTCCGGAATGGGTGGGTCTACGAAACTGGTTAGACCGTCTCAAGAGAGCTCTTGTTAAGGGAACTCTATTGTATGAATATGAACCCGGTTGGTCACTTAGGCATGGTGCCAGATGCTACGAAATTACATCTAACAGAGAAATGTTATACTACTCAGATCACCCAACCTGGCATGGCTCAGTGGATAAAGCATTGGTCTCAAATGCTAAAGATCCTTGGTTCAGACCCAGGTGGTGGAACTTTTTTTTGTATTTAGGTTTGTCAAGCTTTATCATTCAGTCAGTCATGTTTGCGCAGAGAGAAGATTGTTACAGATACACATTTAGGATTTATTTCAATTTGAAAGTTGTTATGATCCCTTCTTTCTGTCTCCGTTTTCAGCTAGCACATCTTGGTAAATATTTTGCGAACATGAAGCGTAAGTGAAAATTGTGCGCAATTTTTTTTTTTTCACCTGCTACATTTTCTATTTGTTCTCTTTACATTATTATAGAAGAAAAGACATATAATTTCTCAGTCGCTTTCTCCGTGAAGTAAAAAAAAGAGCAAAAATTAATAGAAAAAAACAATGTTTTTGTGATGAAAGTGAGGAGCGAAGTTGAAACTTAAAAGGAACAAAAATTATCACCCCTCAAACCATGCCGTATACTTACATGTAAAATTGCTGTAAAATTAAGCTGTTTTAGTGCTTTACTGAAAGCACTAAAACAGCTTATACACTATTATCTCGCTCCTTGAAAAAAACAGTTGCTATTATTAAACAATTGCCAGTCGCTCTCATCAATTATTGCCCCTGAGCCCATGGGGCATGACAAAACAGGTCAAAGGTGAATTTTCTATTAGTTACTTGGTATTGTTTTAAACTTTTATCAAAAAAACAAACACTTTTTTTTCAATTAGATAACCATGTGCATACAGTAAACCTAGTTTCCAACGCATAATTCGCCTTTTTATTGTTCTGTTTTATTCTTGCAGTCCAGCGCTAGTCAATTTTACATGTAAGTATATGGCAGGGTTGAGGGGTGATAATTTTTGTTCGTTTTAAGTTTCAACTTCGCTCTTCACTTTCATCACAAAAATATTGTTTTTTTCTATTAGTATATACAAGGTTTCAATCATATGCTTTTGGTTTTACTTGCCATCATCTGGAGGCTGCACAGTATATGTTTTGACAACTGACTCTTCCTTAGGGAGTTCGAAGTGCAAATTCTCTGCCATCTCTTTTGTCACTATTTAAACAGTTTCCTCGTCACCTGAAAATAGGACCGTATAGTTTTGGACAGTATTCACCTGTACAACACACAAACCACAGGATAGACCCCGAAGCCCCGCCTAAAAGTCGGCAGCGCGCCGCCTAAAAAAATCGGTGGCGCGCCGCCGAGCTAGCATCCGCGCGCTGACGCCGCCGCTGATTCTATCGGCGGCGGCGACACTAGTACGCCGCCGTTTCTTTGTTTTTTTTCATTTTTAAAATTATAGATATCGACCTCTGAGCTTCAACCGTCATACCGGCCAATCTGTTTCTTAAAGAAAAATACTGTCATCTTGGGTTTGCCATGTATATCGGTTCGTAGGAATAAGTAGAAGAAATTTTTCTTGAAACAAAAATTCTACCTTCCACTTTAAAAATCTGTTCATTTTCTTTCTGATTTTTTGGATGAAAAGAGGTAGTTAAAAGAACATTAGGTGATTCAGGATGTTAATATAGGCAGCGCAATCGCACTGCCTAAGTAAAGAATAATGTTGGCACAATGTATTTTTTTCCCTAACAGGGCAATTTGTATCAAGGGTTTGTCGTAAAAACTTCGAAAAGGGCTCATTTGATTGGAAACTGGAATAGCTAGTGCCCTTTTTAATAGTCGAAAGTGATTGGAAGGCATATAACACCCCTTCTACGCCCACCATTTCCCCAAACACATCCAATAGAAGTTTTAAGACAGCCATTTTGTTCAGAGTAACTGATTTCCAGAGAGAAAATATGTTTTTGAGGATGTTACTCCCCCACAACCCTTAGGGCAGGGGTTTTAAGTTATGAGCTGGGGGCGTATAAGAACAATATTAGCACAATGTATTATTTATTATTTTTTCCTTTAGACCAGGGCACTTTGTATCAAAGAAGTTGTCATAGAAACTTCGAAAAGGGCTCATTCAATTGGAAATTGGACTGGCTTGTGCCCTTTTTAATAGTCGAAAGTGGTTGGAAGGCAACTAACACCCCTTCCCTAAACACATCCAATCAACATTTTGAGATAGCCATTTTGTTTAACGTAGTTGAAAGTTCTGGAAATTAGGTCTTAGAGGATGACAACCACCCTCACAGCTCTTAGGGTAAGGGTTGTAATTTATGCCCTGGGGGCATATAAGGTGTTTATAGAAAGCGTTGTCATAGAAACTCAAAAGGGATCATTCGATTGGAAATCGAAAGGCCTAGTGCCCTTTTAAATTATCGAAAGTGATTGGAAGGCTTGATATTTTCAAACAGTTCGTGGTAATGAATTGTAAGTAAGGAGTGACTCGGCTCAATAGTGACTGAAACTCTAAAAAACAGAATTTTTATATCAATAGATACATCAAAAGAATAACATTTTAATTCTAATTTAAAAATTATAAGTTTCATCAAGTTTAATGTTACCCATCAAAAGTTACGCGCCTGAGAAAATTTGGCTGATTTTTGAAAAAAGAGCGAAAGACCCCCTAAAAGCTATAGAACCTTAATGAAAATCGCACCATCATATTCAGCATATCAGAGAACCCTACTGTAGAGGTTTCAAGCTCCTATCTACAAAAGTGTGGAATTTTCCATTTTTTGCCAGAAGAAAGATCATGAATGTGTGTTTGTTTGTTTGTTCCCCACGGGTGATTGTATTGACCCAGTGGTCCTAGAATATCGTATGAGGGCTAATTAGAACAAGAATTAAAAGTTCTAGTGCCCTTTTTAAGTGACCAAAAAAATGAAGGGCAACTAGGCCCCCTCCCACGCTCATTTTTTTCTCAAAGTCACCCATTTAAAATTTTGAGATATCCATTTTGTTCAGTATAGTCGAAAATCTAATAAATCTGTCTTTTAGGATGACTTAATCCCCCACAGTTCCCAGAGGAAGGGCTGCAAGTTATGAACTTTGCCCATTGCTTACATATTGTTTTGGTTATTGGGAAGTATACAGACCTTTACAGGAAGGATTTTTTATCTGGTGGTGGGGGGGGATGGAGGAGGGGGTTACTCGGGAGAATATTTCTGTGGAGGATGTTTCTTTGGGGTAAGGGACATTTTTATGAAGGGGGCACTGGAATTCCAAGCATTATTTAAAAAACGATCAGAAATAAAATTAAAAAAACAAGTTTTTTCAACTGAAAGTAAGGAGCAACATTAGAACTTAAAACGAACAAAAATTATTACATATATAAGGGGGGTCTCCCCCAATTCCATACTTCGCTCTTTACGCTACAGTTTTTTTTAGTGCTTTCAAAAGAGCTATTTATTATATTTAAACAGTATTTGTTTTTATGGGGTTTTTTAATTAATTTTTTTTAAAATTTAACGTAAAAAGCGTAGTATTAAGTGAAAGGAGCCCCCCCCCCCTTATTTGTTCCAAATAAGGGTATATTTATACATTAGAGTAGTGGGAGTAAAGATTAAAAACTCCTCCCATCTACAACAGAAACAAAATTTGCCCCCACCCCCTCTAATGTAGAAATTGATACCCTGAATTGGCATGTATAGGGGGGGGGCTGAAATTCATTTCCGTTAGAAATGATTATTATATTCATAATCAGCATAAAAAAAGGCATCAAGTGGTAGGCCTATATTCACTTTACGTTTAAGTCAATAATATGATTTGGTAGATATTTACCATTCTTACTTCATAAAATGTGGAATAACATATTTCCTATGCATTTTTCCATTTCTTGGTTAAGTAGTCTAACTCTTTTGTTCAAATACACTTAGTGGCAAAGACACAACATATAGGCTACAAAGTGAAATACATAGAAAATATATTAGTTTGGTCTAGTCTATAGGCTAATTGCACATTTTCTAGAGGACTGGTATCTATACTAGAATGCTTGGTAAATTTTTACCAAATCATATTATTGACTTATCCCTAGGCATTGTAATCAGACAAAGTGCCTCCAAGTTTT
Organism: Artemia sp. Qi Xiang Cuo; assembly: GCF_049724085.1. NCBI lineage: Eukaryota > Metazoa > Arthropoda > Branchiopoda > Anostraca > Artemiidae > Artemia > Artemia sp. Qi Xiang Cuo. Next base: position 28,177,837 of record NC_142811.1, read on the forward strand.
TATCATTGAGTAACTCCACTGCCTTGTCTATATGAGGCGCCTTCTAAAGTTAGTGCTTCTGACTGTGTTAGCCTAGAAGTATAGGGTAGCTATATACAGCCTGGACTACTGGGGGAAAATCTGGATAAATTGAACCTGGACTCACTTAAGTAAAAATCTGAGCTTTTTACTTGCCTGTTTTCTTGTGCACATATTTTTCACCTTGGCCTCTATTCAAAAACTCATATTCAGCAGGATCTATGTCCATTTTCTTCCCTTCCATCTTATCCTTTCTTTTGTCATCTACAGATAACTTTTTCTATCTGGACAGGGACCAATCGAACACGCAACACGCAGAAAGAGCAAGTTCCATGTTTGAGGAAACAGACAGTCGAACAGGAAACATGATGTTTCGTGTTTCGCAAAAAAACGAAGTTTTGTTAAAACATGCTGTTATGTGTTTTGTCGAAAACGCAAAAATGGCAAAACACGATTAAACCACGGAACCAACCACGCAAAAAAAACGCAGCTAATATCTCAAGAACGGCTTACATTATTAAGTTGGACCTTTAAGGGTAAGTTGTGGCGGATTTTGAACTAGCCAGAAGGCACTATGAGTATACTATTAATACTACCACTACAGTTACTATAACTCATGGCAAAAAGGGTATTAAGGTAAAACCTTTAGGGAATGTTTAGGGGGAATTTCAAGTATAAACTAAAAAACTATATGCATGCAGGTTTTCAAAACAGCATATAAGCAATATCATAGGCAGGGCCACTCTATAAAAGCTAGAAATATTGCAAAAATTTGACATAACATAAAAACAAAAGCAAACACAAAAACATCCCTAATAAGAAAGATAATAACGTAATGACAACACAACAAAATGACACATACTACTCACACATAATATGATGTAATAATAATGACAACAATAATGGCACAAATAACATTAACAACTCATAACCTCACTAACGTTAAGCCACTCACAATTAATAAAAACAAATTCTTAGTGCCATACCCAATCTAACAAATATACCCAACATTTTAAAATTATCAAAATTTCTACTTTTTAAAAGTTTCCCAAGCCAATCAATCCTTCCAAAATGCATTGAAAACACCTCCCTCCTCAAATCCACGAACTTCTCACCCAGCACCCATAAAATGGATAAGAGCTTCTTCCTCTTCACGCAAAGGGCATTGATAAAGACCATTGTCTATTCTATAGTTTCCTCCTCTCACCAATACCCAAACAGTTGCCCATCTTTCACCCAACCACCTGGTTTAAATAAACTTCTTAATCCCAGGCCTCCTTGGACTTTGACTCAACTTTATTAACCAAAAACGCTATACACAAAGTTAGTACAAAGGAGACAGAGAGGCAACTCGCACGTCTCCTTTTATAATGAAGGAAAAAATTAATTGCACTCCAATAACTCTCACGGAGCACAGAGGGATAAAAAAAAAGAAATGATAGATAGATAGATATTTATTGGCAAAAAGACTATCACAAACCCTAGTGGGCCGAATTCGAATTTTCTTAATCAAAAAAAAATTACAATAACAAAATAATGCAATAACAACATATAGTTACCACTGTAACAAAGCACAACAGGTAACAGTCAGAAAATACAAAATACAAAAGTAATAAATATAGGTCATAATTATGAAATATCATATAGGTCATAATATAAAAAGGTAAAAAGAATAACAAATAAAATAACCAAATTTTCAAAACTTAAAAAATAATATATACAAAACAATTTAACTTTTTGGCTAACCTACGGGTCATGATTTCGGTTGTTTTTGTATGTATAAAAGGGAATAAAAGTGTTTTTTTTTATAACGTAAGGTAGAAAAGGGTATGGGAGAAAGGATGGGCATGGGTTGGGATACTATACGGGAGCGGTGATGACTTATGGGTGAGTGGCGCCTAGGAAAGAAGTTTTCAGTACGGAAGTTTATTTGTGCTGAATTTCCAAAACGGAGGCACAATTTTTTTTCTTCTTGACTCGAGGGTATCAAGTTTTGAAGTTTTAAGGGGGTAGGAATATGGGACATTGCCTTCTTTATAAATAATCTTCAAGGCTCTGTTTTGAATATTTTCGATTTTTTGGTTGCTTCAATTGACAGATCCCGATGCCATACAGGACAAGCGTACTCAACCAATGGACTTAAAAAAGAAATATATACCTTTAGTAACTGATATGGGGGGAAACGAAATTTATTCAGAAGTTTCAGAAGAGAAAGTGACAAGTTTGCTTGACGGAGGATGTTATTCACATGGGTGTCCCACTACAAATCGTAAGATATAACAACTAGGAGTTTAAAGGAAGTAGCTGAAATCTCAGGAGGAATAGGATGAAGGAAAAAAGGATGGGACTTGAGGAATCTGAAAGATGCTATGGTGGATTTACAAGGATTAACCGTCATATCAAGAGAAGAAGCCTCGCCTGCAATGTCATGGAGGATACCCATTGGATTGCTATAAATATTTTTATAACACGTCTCTACAACTGTTAGGTCATCGACAAATTTCCACCTGTCAGGGTAATCCATTGAAAGACTGTTAATCATGAAGAAAAACAATGGAATAGCAATCTTGATATTTGACTTCCTTTGATCTGTAAAAGCTGGAATCTGTAAGAAGAAAGAAAAAAGAGAAGAAGAAAAAAAAAACAGGGAAAACATAGACTCACGGAGATCGGGAAACGATTAACAAAACAAATTATAAATAAATCAATAATGCATTCAATCCCTGCTACTTTAGGTGAAAAGAACTATCTCTTTTAATTTTTTTTTAATATTATATTTCTTTAGTATTTTAATTTCTTTTATTATATATAAAGGTGATTCACTTGCTATATCAAATAGCTTATATTTGTTGGCAGTCTGGGGAAGTTGATATCTCAGATTTAGTCGATCTCTTATTTTCAACAAACAGGAAAAGGTATTTATTCATTGCTCTTGATAAATGGCTATGCTTATTTTCAACCAAAAGCTATGGCAAAAATTATCACTACGTTGGATATTTAAAAACCATGTGCCCAAATTAAGGTGAAAAATTTGTTGCAAATCAAGAATACCCAGAAATAAAAAAGATGTTATAGTTTCGGACAATTTTTTATCTTCCTATGGTGTGTTAAAAAATGGTCCATGATTCTTGTTGATTTGATTTGAACAATTTAGACTCCTCGTAAATGAGAAGGAAGAGTCAACATCTAGATACTCGGGAAAAATTGAAAATACTATTCAACTAATGAGAAATATGAAATCTTCATGATCTGGTATCATACTTACTGAAAATCCTTGCTTAATTTGTGTTTCAAACAAGGTGCTACAAGCTTACATTTTCACTAAAACGACTGATTGGGGTGGTGGGGACAAGGGTTTCAGAAACACCAAGGGCTCCTGTCAACCCCTTAGTAAAAAAAAAACTGAAAATCGTTGCACGATCCTGGTTTAAACAGGAAGCGACACACCTTAATGCTTAGTTTAACTTCAATTTAGAACCTATTCCGGCTTGATAGAGTTTTCCATTCAAAATTAGAAGCATGGCTCGGAATAATGAAAAAGTAGTGGGATAGTTTCTAATAAAATATTGAATTGCTAAGTTTCCAGAAATTAATGTCAGTATATATTAAACATTCAATTTGTTTTCATTAGTTCTTTCCTGTCATCTTGATTATTATTTTGGTTTGTTTTTATTTGTCGTCAACGCTTTGAAAAACGAAAGCAAACTGTTCAAAACATATATCGTCTTCAATAAAACGATAAAGACTTAATAAGCTCTAGAACTTATAGGGCTGAAAGGGGGCAGTAACCAATACCTTGTTTGTAGTATTTTTTATTCATTTTAAGTTTGACTTGAATATTCAATTTGATTTTTGCTCATTTTAAAATTTATTTATTCAACTATATCAGTATCTGTTATCTTCACAATTAATGTGATCGTTATAAAACCTCATAGCGCTATAAAACATCAGCAAAAAGGGTGGGGTTAAGGAGGATGTAGCTCCTTTCAAGTACAGAATAATTGTTATTTGTTTTAAATTTTAAAGCCGCCCTTTACTTTCGTTTGAAAAAACTTGTCTTTTTTATTTACTTTTCATCAAGGCCGAGTCCTTTTACCGTGATTTCCATATTTTTTAAATTATGCAAATTTTTGTAGATTCGTAATAGTTAAAATTAAGTTTAATATTTTTTTATAATTAGTCACCTTCAAAACAAAGTTATTTTAATATGCTTATTGCATCATAATTTCATTTTTTTTAAGTTAGAGTTTTTTTAAGCTACATATGAATTCTCATATTCAAAATATTCCGTAAAGGAAGTAAATAGATTGCTTCTTAAGTTACCAACGTTCGCTTTAGCAGTTTATTTATTATCTTGCTGTTTTATACATTTGAAGGAAATTAAACTAAAAATGAAAAGCTATAACGAAATACTATCTTAAAATAGAAAAATTGAATCGAAATTCACAAAATGTTATAATGCTACTATTTTTTTCTTTCTTATATACATTTTAAAGTAAATATGGTTTTCAATAGAGCACCAGACTGTTATAGGAGGCGGTAACACCATTCTTTTTTTTGGTAATGTCTGTTTGTTATAATTTGACTAATTATATGGCTTTATTTCTGCTCCACTTAGGTTTTAATGTCATTCTTTTCTCCTCTTTGAAATTTCTTTTCAAAGAGGAGAAAAGTGTATACAATATGTCAGGTAAACACCGAGCCGTAAACAAGAATATTCGAAAAAATATAAAATATTTATTTAAAAAAAAAAAAAAAAAAAAATCTTGCTTGATTCTTCAATCTAAAAATGATATTAAGACAGACATTCCTAAAAACAAAATGCTTAATTTTAAAAAAATGAAGAAATAAAAATAAAATCTGGCTTGGCAGTTTAATTTACGTTTTGTGTTATATTGGAAATCTTTTAAATAGAAAAACAGCATTGTATCTAAACCACGAAGCTTGTCCAATCGACAAAATCACACTCCTAATCTGGAACTTAACCTGTCCATCAATGTGCATGATCTATATCAGTCTACAATACTTACTGCGTGGATGCAATTAAGGTTAAGCTCTTAACCAGGGGCGCAAATGAATTTATGAAATCTTAACTGGTAAATTTATTAATTTCTAACGATTCTATTGCGAAGCTTGAGCAGCCTACAAGCAACTTGATAAATTAAGCTATTTTCACTATCAATATCGATATCTGTACATCAACGCTGTCTATATAACCTTCCTTATCAATTTCTTAAGCCTCAACGAAACTAGTACTAGATGAGTCCACAAATCATAGAGATGTTTCCAACATAATGAGTTTAGGGCCGCCCTTATGCCGGACCCTTGCTGCCACTTGAGATTTTCTTATAATTATGAATGTTTGTTTTACTTGACGGAAAGATGACTCTTTCGTCTGAAATGAACCCCTTATAATTTTGGAGCATTTGCTACTTTTATTTTCTGACTTGTTTTTTCCTTGTTATTAATTAAAAAAAAAAATTCCAAAAAATAAGTTTTTCAAAAAAAAGTAAAGAACTCCATTAAACCAAAAATGAACAAAAATAGAATCAAATTATCTACCAAGCATACAACTACCACAAATCAGTATAAACAAATTAATTAAACCCAAAATAAACAGAAATTAAAACACATAAGAGAGTCAATCTCAAAACGAGCAGAAATTAATATGACTAGGGTAGTAAACCCAATGCTTTCTAAAATCCAGAATATAATTTGTTATTTACTGAAAAAGTTAAAATGAAATTACTAAGAAAAAATGTGTGTTGTCAGTTTAATATACATATTCTGATATTTATTCCTTAATATCTAAATTAATTTTTGATTTGTTAAAGTTATAAAAGTGAAAACATTTAAAAGAATTTTTTTTCAGTAAAGTACAAATTATATTCTGGCTTTTGTATGATGTTGGCACAATGTATTCCTTTTTTTTTGGTTTCTTGGTTTTAGATCAGGGCACTTCGTATCGAAGGAATTGTCGTAGAAAATTGGAAAAGGGCTCGTTCGACTGGAAATTGGAAGGACTTCTGCCCTTTTTAATAGTCAAAAGTGATTGAAAGGCAATTAGCACCCTTTCCACGCCCACCATCTCACCAAGCACATCAAATCAAAATTTTGAGATTGCCATTTTGTTCAACGTAGTTGAAAGATCTAGAAATTATGTCTTTGAGGAGGATACTCCCCCAAAGTCCTCAGGGCAAGGGTTATACTTTATGCCCTGGGGGCATATAAGTTTTTATTGAAAGCTTTGTCGTTGAAGCTTCAAAAAGGGCTCATTCAATAGGAAATTCAAAAGGCTAAGGCTTTTTAATAGTTGAAAGTGATTGGAGGGCAACTAGCCCCCGCCCCGCTCTTACCATCACCATATCCCAAAGCACATCCAATCAAAATTTTTAGATATCCAGTTTGTTCAACGTAGATGAAAGTTCTGGAAATTAGGTCATTGAGGATAAAAAACCCCCCACAGCCCTCGGGGCAAGGGTTGTAAGTTATACCCCGGGGGTATATAAGGTTTTTATAGAAAGCGTTGTCGTAAAAACTTAAAAAAGGGCTCGTTTGATTGGAAATTGAAAGGGCTAGTATCCTTTTTAATAGTCGAAAATGATTTGAGGGCAGCTAATCCCCCTCTCGCGCCCACTATTTTCCCAAACACATCTAATCATAATTTTGAGATAGCCATTTTGTTCAACGTAGTTGAAAGTTCTGGAAATTAGGTTTTTGAGGATGACAAACCCTCCACAGCCCTCAGGGCAAGGGTCGTAAGTTATGCCCTTAGGGCATATAAGGATTTTATAGAAAGCGTTGTCGTAGAAACTTCAACAAGGGCTCATTCAATTGGAAATTGAAAAGGTTAGTGCCCTTTTTAATAGTCGAAAATGATTGGAAGGCAACTAACCACCCTCTCACGCCCACCATTTCCCCAAAAACATGCAATCAAAATTTTGAGATATCCATTTTGTTCAACGCACTTGAAAGTTTTGGAAATTAAGTCTTTGAGGATGATAACCCCTTTTGCCCCCCCACAATCCTCGGGGTAAGGGTTTTAAGTTTTGCCTTTTGGGCATGCAAGTTTTTATGAGGATCATAAAACCTTATATGCCCCGTATTATAAAACCCCAAACACACTGGGGGGGGGGGGGTGGCAGCAAGATTCACACCCTGTCCCTGAAAGTAGTGGACCATGTTTCATCTTTCCACATATAGGGGCCCACTACTGCTAATATCTGTTGCCACCCAGGCACCACACCGCCGTGCCCAGTGTCTGGCCAAGAGGTGGTATATTTTTGCCTACGCCACCAACCTTGCGGTGGCTAATGGGGTAACTGGAATTTTGGAAACCTGACACCCTAAGAACGTTGGGTGACCCTCTCCTCTAAGGGCCGAGAACTTTCTGCCCAAGGTGGTCTAAATCCTGTAAATGGTGCTCTTCAAAGAAGCGTCGAAAGCTTTATTGAGTGTCTGCTCACCACTAAAGAAAGATCCTCAAGAAAAGGGATGGGCAAGGAATGTTCGAAAATACCATGCTCGAGGAGGCATTGATTCGATCCTAGTCCATAGGGCTAGGATCAAGGACGGGGGATTATCCCTAGTGTTGTTACCGATACTGATGGCTCTGGAATTATAATAAAACAGAAAAAAATATATTAAGGAATGAGAAAATCCTTAGTCTGGAGGCAAAGGAAAAAACAAGTTTCGTAGAGGCTGCAAAACTTATTTCAATTAGGGGTGGTCACATCGAAAGTTTGAAAGCTGATGACGAACAGTGCATTATCGATACACATGACGAAGAGATTCTAATTGGGACTAATTTTTGTCCTGAAATTTTCTCCTCATTTAGTTTTTGACTAAATGTTTTTGACCAAAACTCATTTAGTGTTTGCATATTAGATTTTTGGTCTCAAGATCGTTTATAAGCCTCATGGTTGCCACATAATATGAGGCAACCATGACTTTCAGTTTCAGTTACCCATTCCATCACTTTCAGTTGAAGGGATATTGGTATGACCAACATGAATGATGTTCTATTTGAATAATTTTCTTTCCCAGGCTTAGGTGTATCCACATTTTTCTTGACCCAGTCAATCTTTAAAACCTCTAGTGCCAGCCTGTCTATCATAAATTGATGTATCTTATAAGCTGGTTTAGGGTCCTCTGGACTCATTGTGTGAGCACCATCTTCCTCAATGACTCTCTGAAGGTGGGTCCGGGTGTTCTTTTTCAGGGCCTTAAGCAGCTTAATACTGGCTTTTTCCGACTCTATGCTGTCACAACATTTTCTCTATCCTCTTTGTCCTCCTCACTTCTTTTTCAAGAAGCTTTGTACCTTACGAATATATGTTCCAATCTCCCAAGTCACTAGTCTGCATTGCGATTCTCAACAGCCTTCGTGTTATTCGTCTCCTGTGAATTTTTTCTGAAGTCCACCATATATTTATTTGATCCCTGTTTCCAGTGCTGTGAGGAGTGTTTCTTGAATGAAAGTTCCCTTTCAAAAATGGGAGATCACTCACAAGGTGTTCTCAAATTGAACTGGTATCTTAGGACAAAATTAATGCTAAATCTAGCTCTTTTTCTTCTTCTCGTTATGAAAGTGGGCAGCGAGGCTTGGTTGCACCAGACAAGATTCTCTCCAGCCAAGTAATCCAGAATGCCTATGTCACCTCTCATTTGTATTCGAGCCACCCCATATAGTGTGATGCACGTTCGCATCTTATGATAATACTAAGGAATTCTCTCATTTCCGCAAGGTTTAGCCAGTTGCATTATCTTCACTCGTGGTACCCTATCATCTTGAAACATATAAACTGATCTACATAACACATGTTCAAATTCAACCAGGGGCGATCTAGAGCAGAATCATGGGAGAGGCCCAATAAAACAAGGGCGCCAATCCGAAAATTCTTTGGGGGGGGGGGGGTGTCAAAGGTGTCAATAATTGACCAAATTGACAAAATTATTCTAAAAAAAAAGATTAAAAAGAGAAAAAAAAAACAAGAAATGAGGGCAACAGAAAAATCTTAAGGGGAACAGGGGCCGGAACTCCCCCGGAATTGAACTATGTGTTTAATTACTATTGTTACAATATTCCTAGAAGAGGAATTGGATAATTTTCAAGTGTCTAAGTTTTTGGAGCTATAAATGCACATTCTAGGAGCAATGCTTACCTTGTTTGTGAATGGATTTCGGCGTCATTAACCTTCTCTATCACTTGATTTGCAACGGTCCAAGGCTCCTGCACCAGCGGTAAAAATGCTTGCCTTCGTACCAACAGCCCCACAGTCTTAAATGAAGCAGCCTGGCAATTACGCAAATTGATGTGCCAGAAATTCAGTTTCTTTGTCTCGTTTTCTGGAACTGAGAAAAACTTTAAAGTTGTGACAAAGGTATTTCCTTGTTACCCATAATGAAAGACGTAGCGGTATCTTTCTTTTTTCGAGATGGTTCTAGCGTCTTTTATTTGAAGCGGTTTGAGAACCATATGTGATGGTTCTGAAAGTGATGGGTAGCTAAAACTGAAAGTCATGGTTGCCTCATATTATGTGGCAACCATGAGGCTTATAAACGATCTTGAGACCAAAAATCTAATATGCAAAAACTAAATGAGTTTTGAAACCAGATGTTCAATAAAAACGGTTATACAGCTGCTGGTATGGTCCATACAGGAAGAAATAAGAATAAAAAATATGCCATAAGTATATTTCTAGACATAGCTTTGACACAGCATTTCTAATCTAGCTTTGAACTGAGCTTCGGAGATACTTTAGTAATCCCCGAAATAAACCTTGAACCATTTTCTCATCAAACACGTCAACAACCCCTTAGGTCAGTACAAGGGGGGGTACCAGCGCGGACGGGACTCCTTATATGGGCATAGAATACTGACGGGGCTCCATATATGGGCATAGAGTCATTGGGGAGAACACGTGGTTAATGGGGTCAATGACCTAAATTTCCAAAACCTGTCAACAACAACAACATCGACCTTGACATTCGCTGAAAGTGTGCACTTACAACAACACCAACATCGACCTTGGAACACTTGTGCTGTCGACCTCAATTCACCTATCGTGAATCAATAATTCCCCTTAGAAACAACAAATTAATTCCCCTTTCTTGACAGATCAATCAACCATGACATCATCTGTCAGACTTTAAAAATTTTCGCCTAGAAACGATTCTCCAGGAATAGATCCAAGTCATTAATGTCATTGCCTCGGAAACAACTCTTTTGGTCAAACTCCAAAGGATATTAATAACCAAAGGCCATGGAAACAATTCTCCAAGAAACATCTTAGCGATGAATTATTTTAGCGCGGGAATCAGGTTTCTTATTAATTTGAAATGCATTAGCGCAGAGATGCCAAAAACAAAAGGAACACGCTGAAATTACGTTTAGGGATTATTTGGGCGAAACCGTTTTAGACAGGCTATGGAACTATTTCGGCGAAACAGTTAGAGACATTTTGAAAGAAGATTTTAGGAAAGGTTTTAGAAGAGAATTTGAGGGTGAAACTCTGTGGTCGTTATAATACACAAGTTCCATTTGAACAGTGTTGTGAGGTCCTCTACCCCAACCCCAAAGGGTTCCGATCCCCCCCCCCAACCCCGAAGGAAGCGCTCGGTCCTCAAAGGTCCCCCCAGCTCCCAAAGAGCCCCAGCCCCCCAAACGCCCTCCTCAGACCCTCAAAGGCCCTCCCCTGGTCCGCAAGGGCCCCCCCGACCCACCAAGAGCACCCCCGACCCCCGAGGCCCACCCCTCGGTCCTCCAAGGTCCCCCAGGCCTACGACGCACCTCGGGCCAGGCATGCGCCGCATGGGGATGCGCCGCAGGGGATGCGCAGCAGGGATGCGCCACAGGAATGTGCCGCAGGGATGCGCCGCAGGGATGCGCCGCAGGAATGCGCCGCAGGAATGCGCCGCAGGAATGCGCCGCAGGGATGCGCCGCAGGGATGCGCCGCAGGGATGCGCTGCAGGAATGCGCCGCAAAAAGTAAACTAAAAAGTAAAAATTTCGAAATGTTATCCCCCAAACGCCCTCCTCAGACCCCCAAAGGGCCTCCCCTGGTCCTCAAAGGTCCCCCGGGCCCCCAACGGCCCTCCCCCGGTCCCCAAAGGTCCACTGGGCTCCCAAAAGACCACTCAATCCTCAAGGGTCCCCCGGGCCCCCAACTGTCCCCCCAAGCTCCCAAAGGGCCACCGGCGCCCCCAAAGGCCCACCCAGACCCCCAAACGACATCCCCGGGCCCCCCAAAGGCCCATCGAGCTCCCAAAGGACCAACGGGGTCCCAAAGGCCCTCCACCGGTCCCCAAATGTCCCCCCGGGCCCCCACTGGGCCCCCGGGCCCCCAAAGGCCCTCCCAGTGCCCCAAAGGCCCTCCCTGTGCCCCCCGAGGCCCTCCCCCGGTCCTCAAAGGTCCCCCGGGCCCGAGAAGCGCCGCGGGCCAGGAATGCGCTACATGGGGATGCGCCGCAGGGGAATGCGCCGCAGGGATGCGCCGCATGAATGCGCCGCAGGAATGTGCCGCAGGGATGCGCCGCAGGGATGCGCTGCAGGAATGCGCCGCAAAAAGTAAACTAAAAAGTAAAAATTTTGAAATGTTATCCCCCAAACGCCCTCCTCAGACCTCCAAAGGTCCTCCCCTGGTCCTCAAAGGTCCCCGGGGCTCCCAAAGGGCCACCCGGCCCCCAAGGGTCCCCCGGGCCCCCAAAGGTCCACCCCTGGCCCCCAAAGGTCCACTGGGCTCCCAAAAGACCACTCAATCCTCAAAGGCCCCCGGATCCCCAAACGCCCTCCCTGGGCCCCAAAGGTCCTCCCCCGGTCCCCATACATGCACACTAAAACTTACACACACACAAAAACTTACACACACACACAAAAACTTACACACACACACGAAAACTTACACACACACACGAAAACTTACACACACACGCCAAAACTTACACACACAAAAACTTACACACACACACACAGACAAAAACTTACACATGCACACGAAAACTTACATGCACACAAAAACTTACATGCACACAAAAACTTACACAAACACACATAAAACTAAAACACACACACACTAAAACTCAAACACACACTCCAAAACTTACACACACACAAAAAATAACAAACACACACACACACAAAAACTTACACAGGAACACAAAAAAAACACACACACACAAACACACACAAAAAATTACACACACACACAAAAAAAATAAAAACAAACACACGAAAAATTACACACACACTCAAAAACTTACACACACAAAAGCTTACACACACACACACACACACACAGACAAACTTATACACACACACACACAAAAAACTTACACACACAAAAACTTCACACACACACACACACACACACAAACTTACACACACACAAAAAAACTTACATCCACACACAAAAGCTTAGACACACAAAAACTTACACACACACACACAAAAACTTACACACACAAGCAAACAATTACATTCACAAAAACAATTACATTCACACAAAAACTTAAAAACACACAAAATATAACAAAAACGAAAAAATAATTAAACACACAAAAAAAAACAAACACACACACACACATTAAAAAAAAAACACAAAATTACAAAATAACACAAAAACGCAAAAACTTACACACACAAAAAAAAACAATTACACACACACACACACACACACACAAAAACTAACACATGAAAACTAAAAAAAAAAATAACACAAACAATAAAATGCACACAAAAACTTACACACACACACACACACACAAACTTACACACACACACACACGAAAACTCACACACACACGCAAAACTACACACACACAAAAACTTACACACACACACACACACACACAAAAACTTACACATGAACACAAAAAACTCACACACACACGCACAAAAACATGCACACACACACACACACACGAAACTACACACACACGCCAAAGCTTACACACACAAAAACTTACACACACACACACACACACAAAAACTTACACATGCACACGAAAACTTACATGCACACAAAAACTTACATGCACACAAAAACTTACACACACACACACACACACACACACACACACAAACTTATACACACACACACACAAAAACTCACACACACACGCCAAAACTTACACACACACAAAAACTTACACACACACACACAAAGACTTACACATGAACACAAAAAAACTCACACACACACGCACAAAACTTACACACACACACACTCACAAAACTTACACACACACACGAGCACACACACACACGCCAGAACTTACACACACAAAAACTTACACATGCACACGAAAACTTACACACACACACACTAAAACTTACACACACACGCCAAAAAAAACACACACACACACAAACAAAAACTTACACACACACACACACAAAAACTTAAACATGCACACGAAAAATTACATGCACACAAAAACTTACATGCACACAAACACTTAAACACACACACACACACACACATACAAATACACACATACACACACGAGAACTCACACACACACGCCAAAACTTACACACACACAAAAACTTACACACACACACACACACATACACAAAAACTTACACATGAACACAAAACTCACACACACACGCACAAAACTTACACACACACACACACACAAAACTTACACACACACACACAAAAACTTACACACACACACACACACAAAAACTTACACCCACACGCAAAAACTTACACACACACACACACACACACACACACAAACACACACACACACACACACACACACACTAAAACTTACACACATACACGTCAAAACTGACACACAAAAAATATTATACACACAAAAACTTACACCCACACACACACAAACTTACACACACAGTCAAAAACTTAAATGCACGCAAAAACTAAAATGCACACAAAAACTTACATGCACACAAAAACTTACACACAAAAAAACTTACATACACTCACAAAAAATTACACACACACACACAAAAACATACACACGCACACACGAAAACTTGCTTATACACACTAAAACTTACACACACACACACGCGAAAAGTTATGCACACACACGAAAACTACAATATCACAGTTACA